>NC_054479.1:13012589-13297589 GCF_017639515.1 Carcharodon carcharias | reverse complement strand
TGACTCTGCACAAGTGACCATTCATCGTGCAAGAGTCAAGGTAAGAAGTCTTGACTGATTATCCAATCGCAAGGAGCATTGCTGTGGTTCTGTACTCACCCAACCTCCACGCACCCTCCTTTACTATAGTATAGACGAATGAGAACACCAGGTGATTTTTGTTTCTCTGGGTCTAGCCCAAGTCTACTGAGCAATGGTCATACCCTTAGAAATGAAATTGTCCCTGTGCTTTACCTTTAGTTCACTGGTTAATTCACTAATGAAAGTGTGAACAGCTAAAGAGTACTGTGGTATTGCAGAGTTTATGTATGCCCTACAACCTTCCGAGAATTCTGCGCTCCTCCAAATCTGACCTTTTACGCATCCTCAATTTTTAATCACTCTACTTTTGGTGGCTGTGCCTTCAGCTGCCTGGGCCCTAAGATTTGGGATTCTCTCCCTAAACCTCTCTGCCTCTCTCCCTCTCTTAGATGGTCCTTTAAACCTTCCTCTTTGACCAAGCTGTTTGTCATCTGACCTAATACTTTGTGGCAAACTTTATTTGCTAAAGCTCCTGTGCAGCACTTTGCGATGTTTTACTGTTTTAAAGGCGCTTCTTAAGTACAAGTTGTTGTTGTTGTTGTTGCACCAGACATGTTGTGCAGAGGGAGATACAATCCATGGCCATTCTACGCTTTATCGCTCTGTAAATTACTTTAGTGGCTGCGATATCTCATTTGCATAATGAAACTTGGTGAAGTGATGAATTCATAGCAGTACAAAATCAAGTTTGAACACAAGTCAATTTGTTATTTTAGAAAGACAAATTGGCCTCCGATTTCTAAATGTAAGCAATGTTTTATATCATTGTGTGTGGCCACCCAAAGACATGAAGGGGGCTGGATTTTAACCCCCGGGCAGGAACCCCACACAGTGAGTGGCAAGCTCATCCAGGAGAGACAGTGGGCCAACTCAGCCTATTTTAACAGGTGGGTAGTTGGCAGGAAGCCTGCCTTTTAAATCGGGTGGTTAGAGGTCATCACTGGGGGCCCAGGGGCAGGGGGTCTTAATATAAAAATGCTAGTTTGATGCATTCATCTCCCTTCAAGTTGTAACTTTGCCCAGGAGTTAGTTAGGATCTTAGGAACAGGAGGAGAGCATTCAGCCCATTGAACCTGCTACACCATTCACAGATGACCTGTATCTTAACTCCAACTTGGTTCTATTATCCTTGACCAGCACAACTCTATCTATCTGATTTTTGAAATTTTAAGTTGTCCAGGCATGGCTTACCTCCCACCACACACCCCCACAGCCACCAACCTCCCCTCCCCACAGCCACACCAGCCTCAATATTTATTTTGGAGGGAGTTGGGGGGTGAGGTAGAGAGAATTCCAATTTCCACCACCCTTTCTGTGAAGGGTTGCCATCTTGCCTGAATGACCTAACTCTGATTTTAAGGTTCTTTCCCCTTGATCTAGATCCTCCACCTCTGGCCAGAGGGATCTGTTTCTCTCAATCTACCCTATCGAGATCTTTAATCATCTCAAACATCTCAGCTACATCAAGCCCTAGTCTTCTATACTCAAGGGGCTACAAAAGCTGAGTCTATGCAACCTGTCCTCATGATTTAACCATAGCTCCATGCTGAGTCATAATCCTATCATTGTACACATGATTTTTGAGCGGCAGCTGCATGGTAAACATATATAATGGTTGACAATTTTCTTCAAGTAAGTTATTTTGGAAAGTAAATTCAAATTAAAAGTACTTATTGTGGAGAATAATACAGCAGAACAGACTGTGTGGCCCATTTCCATTGTCATGGGTTCCATCCTTATCTCTCCTCTTCAATGTTATTTTTGCAATATAGAAAGAAAATTACATTTCTTTATTCGAGTAGGCTGGAATGAGTTGATATGAATGTTGAATTAGGAGTGTCTGAAGGTCACCTAAGGGGAGAGGTTTGTCAGATGAACCCACTTTCCTTAGTGAAGCTGGGAAAAATTGAGAGGACAATGCCCCATCCATCCATCAATTGTTGTACTCAGATGAAATCTGATAGCTTGCATGTGGCAGAAATTGAAGCATTGTTAAAGTGTGGCCCTGATACAACACTGAAAATTACATACTGTTCAGAAAGCTATGGAAAATGCTCATCAGCACGCTGTTGGTAGCATTCACGTAGGTAGAATTTATACCTGGACAATGCACAGGGCATGTAGATCAGTGTACTCTGCTCGTGGTGTATGAAACTATAGCACTGCTCACCAGGCTTACAGGCTTGTGATCATTTGACAGTAACCCAGCTTTGGACTATTGCCTAACTTCCATTGAACGCTGACAAGATTGGCAATGCTGAGTCATATGTGGATGGAGAATTCAGAAAGAATTCTATTATCTTTTCATTATATTGAGAAACTTCAGGTGAAGCCCTTATTGAAAGACTCTCCCAAGATTAAACACCATAGGGGAGAAGATGAGGCCATTTCAAAAGCCTGTTGATCACAGTCATGCAGGGAGGGAATGGAAGAGTAAGGAAGCTTCACTCCGTTGAGATGCTGAATAAATTTTAAGCTGAAATAAGAGACCTGCTCTTCCATCTTACCCCAAACTCATTACATTGAAATTGCACCTTGTAGGCTGGTATATTTGGAATTTCGGAGAATGAAGGACATTAAGAGGAGTACTGACTGTGTTGGCTGTGAAGTGCTTTTGGGAAGTCCTGAAGTCCTGAAAGGCACCGTGTAAAATGCAAATCCTTTTTATGGCGAGCTCAATAACAAAGAAATAAAGATCGTGAACAAGAGATGAAAGGGCTGGTATTGCACTAAAGGCCAATAATTTTCTCAAAGTATATCCAGCACCACTATAACTTTGTCAAAACTGTGTGGTAAACATTGCATACGAGCATAAATTGGCTTTCTGCAGAAATTCTTGCGAAGTCGCAAAGGAGGGCAGCTTCGAGAAAACTCCACGGCTAGGACAAAAATGAAAACTCTAATGCTTTGTTTTAAAAGAATTTTGGTCTGGTCCCAGATCCAGAGCAAACATTTTCCCTGAATTGTACAAATCTGTTGTCCATTTTATTATTCCCATAATCTAAAGTGAAAGCCGTGTCCTGAGTTGACATTGTGATCTGTTATCACTGGGCAGACGCTTTTTCTCTTTATTTGTTCATGGGATGTGGGTGACGCTGGCAAGGCCAGCAGTTGTTGCCCATCCCTAATTGCCCTTGAACTGAGTGGCTTGCTAGGCCATTTCAGAGGGCAGTTAAGAGTCAGCCACATTGCTGTGAGTCTGGAGTCACATGTAGGCCAGACCGGGTAAGGGTGGCAGATTTTGTTCCCTAAAGGACACTCGTGAACCAGATGAGATAACTGCAACCAAGCCAAGAAACCAAAATAAAAACTCTAATACAATAGCAAAATACTGCAGATACTGGAAAACTGAAATAAAAACTGGAATTGCTGGAAATACTCCGTAGGTCTGACAACATCTGCGGGGTGAAAAGCGAGTTAACATTTTGGGTCTGTGGCCTCTCATCAGAGTTCTGCTGATCTGAAAGGTTAACTCTGTTCCTCTCTCCCCAGTAGCCGCCAAACCTGCTGAGTATTTCCACATTTTCTGTTTTTATTGCCTGCCTTTATTTTTTTCTTTAATTCTTTCATGGGATGTGGGCACCGCTGGCATTTAGTCTGACATTTGTCACCCATCCCTAATTGCCCTTGAACTGAGTAGCTTGCGAGGCCATTTTGAAGGGCAGTTAAGGGTCAATCACACCAGAGTCACATGAAGGCCGGAGCGGGTAAGGATGGCAGATTTTCTTCCTTAAAGGGGCATCGGTGAACCAGATGGGTTTTTATGACAATGGTCACCATTACTGAGACTTGCAATTCCAAATTTTATTAATTCAATAAATAGTTAACATGGTGGGATTTGAACCCATGTCCCCAGAGCATTGGCCTGGGCCTCTGGATTACTAATGACATTACCATTACAGGTAGAGTGGGAGGGGGACCAGAGAGCTGGGGTGGGGCTGGAGGGTGGAGGGTGTTAGTGTTCATTAAAGAGAAACTAGAAGTCAGACCCAGAACCAGATGACACAGATTGAGGATAACTGACAGAGCTACAAAAGGGGAGATGAGGAGAACATTATATCCACAGTGAGCTCTTTTGATCTAGAATGCGCTGCCTGAAAGAGCGGTGAAAGTGGATTCTAAAGGGAATTGTGTGTATATTTCAAAACAAGAAGACCCAGTAGCAACGTTCAAAAGAGAATTGGAAAATATATATTGAAAAGGAACAAAAGTTGCAGGGCTATGGGGAAAGAGCAGAGAAGTGAAACTAATTGGATCGCTTTTTCAAAGAGCTAGCCCATGCCCGATGGGGTGAATGGCCTCCTTTTGTACTGTATGAGTCAATAAATCTACACCCAGTTCTAAAAGGATGCTGGCACACAAGAGCTTTCTGAAGTCCAGTCACTATTGTAAACGCAGCAGCTAATTTTATGCACAGTATTCTCCCACAAGCAGCAATCTGATGGTGTACACAATATTCTGTTTTGGTGACTGAGGGATAAATATTGGCCAGGCTGTCAGGGAGAACTCCTCTGCTCGTCTTCAGAAAAGTGCCATGGTACCTTTTACATCCACCTGAGAAGGCAGATGGGGTAGTTTAACATCTCGTCCAAAGGATGGTACCTCTGAGAGCGCAGCACTCCCTTAGCACTGCTCTGGATCTTCAACCTATGTTTTGTCCTGAACCGTCTGGAATGAGGTTTGAACCCACGACCTTCACGGCTCAGAGGTGAGAGCAAGAAAGCATTAAAAGAAACAATCTCAGTGGCAGGTGCGGTAGCTTTATACCTGTCAAGGACATGCTCGTAAATGATCAGGCTGCAGTGGGCGAAGTAGTATTGCAGAGAGCTACTGTAGACACCAAAGAGTTACAACGAGATGTATGGCCTGTAAAAATTAATATTCAGTACTGAAGAGTAGTGGAGCGTGTCCATGCAGTTCAGTAAGGAACAGTCAACATCTGCTAACCTCAACATCCATCAGCGGCTGGAAAGAAAAGTGATGCTGTCAGTGTCTCACTAGGGTGTAGAAAGTGATGTACCGCAGTTAATGAAAAGGAAGTTTGCATTGAGTTCTGAGTTTGAACCTCTCTGTTCTGGTTCAGTGATTGTGAATAAAACTATGGCAGTAGGGTTAGTTACTCAACGGACACACGGGACACGGCGGGACAGAACTTGCGGATAAGCATTCTGGCCAAGAACTTTCTTCAAATGAGCAGAACTGTTCAATAAAATAAAACGCACTTGCTACTGGTCTCCAGAGGGCAGAACAATGCAGGATTCCTGGGTCTGCATGTGGTCCATTCACATTGGTGCAATCATCGGTTGGAATAAGCAGACAAAACACCTGGAAATTTTCTGTCTTCGAAAAGATAATGCTACCTGTACTCTCCTGCAACAGACTTTGGGGGCAAGTAGGACAAGGGAACCAGTGCCTTCTGGTCACTCTCTAATAATTGCACCCCACATCTATACAATATTTTTGTTATGCAGGGTCTAACACTGTCTGAGTCTCAAGGGCCAACATGGCAAATCCCCATTCAGGAGAAGAACACACAATGTCACTAATGGAGAGCACCAAGCTCTCCTCAAGGAAATCAAAAACAAGAGTCATGGACTGCTGGCAACATACATACGAACATAAAAACACATGAATTAGGAGCAGGAGTAGGCCACTCGGTCCCCAAGAGCCTGCTCTGCCATTCAATAAAATCATGGTTCATTTGATTGTAACCTCAACCCCACCTTCCTGCCTAAAGCTGCTAACCTTTTGCCCCCTTGTTAATCAAGAATCTACCTAGCTCTGCCTTAAAAATATCCAAGACTCTGCTTCCACCACCTTTTGAGGAAGAGAGTTCCAAAGACTCACGATCCTCTGAGAGAGAAACATTCTTCTCGTCTCTGTCTTAAGTAAGTTGACCCCTTATTTTTAAACTGTGAACCCTAGTTCTGGATTCTCCCACAAGAGGAAACTTCCTTGGGCAGGATCATGATTCATGCTGGCTACAGGGAAGTGGCACTGCCATTAAGTGCCAACAAATTCACCCTCAAGACTGCAAAACAGTGGCACAAAATGTTCACCTAACTCACCAGGGTTGGCAGGATTACACACTTGGCACTCTTTCCTTTCCTGCATCACCCACACTGGGCACTGGCACGCTCTTCACCCTCTTAAAATAGTATTTACACAGCTCGGTCAACTTGATGCATTTTGGCTAAGGTTGGGGATGTCTCTAATTCAGGATCTTGCATACCCAGCTCCTCAAACAGCAATTACTTTGGTGCACAGTTCTAAAACCCCCTGTCTCCACTTCACCAAGCTGATAGTGTCAGTTCTCTTATTGTACCTCTATGCCTCTAAGCTCTCATTTCCTAACTGCTAGCCTTTCCTTTCATCTGGTCTATCTTCCTGATGGAGAAATTGGGACACAGTGCCTACCAATGACATACCATGAGATAGGGTATCCTTACCGTTAGATCCCTTGTGCCTCTTTCATGGAGAATGTCATGGAGCTAGTGAGAACTCATTCTGCTCTTACATTTGGGCATGGTGAAGTCAGTGGAATATTGCCACCAGGCACAGCCTTCCAACCTCATCCCTGTCTCCTTAAGCCCACAGCACTGATGTCGCATCTCTCTGCTTGTGTGGAGGTAAAAGACTACACGGCACTATTTCAAAGAAGAGCAGGGGATCCCTGGTGTCCTGGCAAATATCCATCCCTTAATCAACATCACAAGACATTATCGGATTATTATCACGTTGTTATCCACATTCACAAATGTTGATGGAACATGGATGGTAGTCTGTGACGCTGGTGCAACCAATGCAGAAGATGTCAAGCCCGCTCATGAGTTTCTGCACAAACCACCCAAGCCCCTCCCCCACTCTCCCTGCACCCCAATTTGCTTCAATTCAGGCCCTGCATCACCTACATCTTCATTCCCAGCTGTAGCTCAGGTACTTTCACCCCTGGCCAATTAGATAGTGCCATTGAGAACGTGGCAGCATTCACAGGACAGGAGGGAGGTTGGGGGAGAGGGTTCGGATGTACCACCTTGCTGGCAGAGACAAAGGAGAAGGCAGCCCTATAGCTTCAGAGACTATTGATTCTCCTTTGCAAAGAAGGATGTTCAGAGGAAGATCACACCTGTATGAAGACTCTTTAGTCTTTGAGGTAAGTGTGGAAATTAACAGGTGTGACTCACAACAGTTAAGAAGTATTTAGATGAGCACTTGAAATGCAATAGCATACAGGGCTATAGTCCAAGTGCTGGAAAATGGGATTAGAATAGATAGGTGCTTGATGACCGGCATGGACACGATGGGCCGAAGGGCCTGTTTCTGTGCTATATAACTCTATGACTTTATAACTCTTAAATATACAGGGGGCATTTTATATGAGTTGGTGAAGTGACATGGTTGCCATTGATCCCATCCTGGACCGTAGGGAAACCAGCACCCCTGGACAGTTGGATTGTCCTAACTCAATGCTGCCTTGTTGTAATATTAAAGGTGATGAAGAGGCCAGCCCTCCAGTAAGGGGCATCACCAGATAAATGCGTGCCCCCATACTGCAATTTGATTGATATTATCGGAGTTCACCAATGGCCTGCTGAATTGAGCCTGTGCCATAATGATAGTCACCTCCATAGCCACAGAGTGAGCAGGGGCAGGAACACGAGTCTAGCTGTAATCTTCATGCAGAAGATTATTAATGGATTTTTAGCAAAATGTATTCTTCTTATGTGGGATCTTCAGATAGGAAGGAAGATAGATCTCATAAAAAGCCACCAAAATATATGACCAAGTCATCTGTTTTAAATGTCAGGCGAGGATTAAATGCTGGGCAGGAAACTTAAAGAACTCTCCTGCTTTTCTTTGGATAGTGCAATGGGACACATCCAACTGAGAGGTAAGACAGGGTCTTGGTTTGATGTCTCATCCACAAGACGGAACTTTGAACAATGCAGTGCTCCCTCAGTGCGGCACTGAAGTGTCGGACTTGATTTTGTGTTCAAGTCTCTAGAGTACGTGGGACTTAAACACACGACTTTCATTTCGGGGGCGATCAAGAGCTACCTGTAGTAGGAAGGGCTAATGGCTATTATGCTAATAGCTAGCATACATCATTGGTGATGTCAGAACGCATGTGATCAGAGCTCAGAGAGAGATAGTTCTGGAACCTTGTGCTCATCTATCCCTGTATATAGTTAGTGAATGTTTGAGAGTTCCTGAGGGCTTTGTTTCCAGCAGTCTATGTTAAACGCACCCTGGGACCATTTACAATGATGCTTCACCATCCACTGTGCCAAGGCTGATACACAAGCTTGCATATACTTTGTGCTGGGCGTTAGGAATACCTGGTGGGCTGCAGCTTTCTTGAATGTTTTTGAGTCTCCTTTCATCCTCCCTGTACTGCTCCTCCTCCTCAGTAATAGCATAAAGAAAGAAAGAAAGACTTGTATTGAGAGACTGCCTTTCACAACCTCAGGATGCCTTCAAAGCACTGTATAGCCCACTGAATTACTTTTGAAAGGTAGTCACTGTTGTAATGTAATGTGTCAGGAACATGGCACGGTATACCTGTTATTTATTCACTGTTTGTAGCATATTTTATATCTCAGGGCAATGCAGAGATGACACGCAAGATTCTAAGTAGGCAACAGGTTTATTTACAGTGTTTTAAAATTTCTCTGCAGACACAAAATGTCTGCACCAAGCTTCTTTCTCCCAGCTCTATCATCTTCTAAGCTATGTTCACTTTAGCTCTGAGTCATCACCCAGAATTAACCAATCGAGCACAGTGAGTCAGTTACCAAACTCTAATAATCAAACTCAGAACTACTGAACACTTCAATACCCCAGAGGCATGACCTCGGATACTACAGGACAGTGGAGTGAGGGGTCCAAAAAAACTGCCGGTGGTCTGACCATGTGAGAAATAGGCAGAAGCAAGTGCAGGTCTTTGTCGAGAAAAACGCACAAATGAAAGGGTTGGAAAGCATTTCTGAGCTTAAGAAACCCCTGTGAACAGTTTCCAGATGATTCAAACTCCTCACTTAGGATCTGTTCAAGTTATGTCAGACTCTCTGCCGGATAAACACAGGATTGGATGTAGCAAAGCTAGAATCACCTCTCCTCTCCCTGCCCCGCATCACCCCTCCCCCCCTGCCCCTGACCCCCACCACCCCCAACCCCAAAAGACAAGCCACTTTGTCAGAAAAAACTGGAATGCATTCCTCCCTCTGACAGCAGGGCACTCAAAGCAATCTGCTGTATGAAACCACACACTACACCAGCAGAGGAGATAAAAAAAACTTAACTACGCAGAGAATCAATTACTGTTAAACAAATACGCCGTGTTCAATGTTGTTTATTTGTCAGTAGTTTGTAATGAAACATCACTGAATATTTTTTGTACTCATTCAGGTGAGGGATATCGAACAGAATGGAATACTTTTCAACTTGTGTAATTGACTACATTTTCTACTCATTAACAACAAAAGAATTCACATCTGACACACTGAGATAAAAATGCAATTGTACCACGGCAAGATGCATAAATACTTTAAGTTCTTGATGAGATGTGGGTGTCGCTGGCTCAGCCAGCATTTATTGCCCATCCTTAATTGCTCTTGAGAAGCTGGTGGTGAAGCTGCCTTCTTGAATCACTGCAGTCCCTATGGTGCAGGTACACCCACTGTGCTGTTAGGGAGGGAGTTCCAGGATCTTGACCCAGCGACAGTGAAGGAACGGCAATATTTTTCCAAATCAGGATGGTGACTGACTTGGAGGGGAACTTCCACGTGGCGGTGTTCCCATCTATCTGCTGCCCTTGGCCTTCTTGATGGCAGTGGTCGAATGTTTGGAAGGTACTCTCTAGGGAGCCTTGGTGAATTCCCGCAGTGCATCTTGTAGATGGTACACACACTGCTGCCACTGTGCATCGGTGGTGGAGGCAGTGAATGTTTGTGGATGTGGTGCCAATCAAGCGGGCTGCTTTGTCCTGGATGGTGTTGAGCTTCTTGAGTGTTGTGGGAGTTGCACTCATCCAGGCAAGTGGGGAGTATTCCATCACACTCCTGACTTGTGCCTTGTAGATGGTAGACAGGCTTTGAGGAGTCTTGAGGTGAGTTGCTCACTGCAGGATCCCTAGCTTTTGACCTGCTCTTGCAGCCATTATATTTATATTGCTAGTCCAGTTCAATTTCTGGTCAATGGTAACCCCCAGGTTATTGATGGTGGGGGACTCAGTGATGGTAATGCCATTGAATGTCAAGGGGTGATGGTTAGATTCTCTCTTGTTGGAGATGGCCATTACCTGGCACTTGTGTGGCATGAATGTTACTTGCTACTTGTCAGCCCAAACTTGGACATTGTCCAGGTCTTGCTGCATTTGGATATGGACTGCTGCAGTATCTGAGGAGTCGTGAATGGTGCTGAACATTGTGCAATCATCAGTGAACATCCCCACTTCTGACCTTGTGATGGAAGGAAGTTCATTGGTGAAGCAGCTGAAGATGGTTGAGCCTAGGACACTCAACTTCAGAAAAGCAACACCACTAGACCTACGTGAGCCTTGGCATTTTTTCATACCAGTTCTATATTGGGCGATTAGCCAATTTGTGATCCATTTTGCTTCAGCGAGATGAATAGATTGAAACTGTGCAAGTTTAACTAATGTAGGACCTTCTGTCGATAGAGAGAGAGACTCCTCCCACTGGTCTGGGTTACACTCAAACCCATGTTCCAAAGGTGAAAGAATGCCATGCTAACCCTACCACACCACCTAATTCCTGAGGCCACTGCTCCAGCTGCACTTGCAGGGTTAGTTAAACAATCAGTGAGAGTGTCACGAGTTGATACTTCGGTTCCAAAGCCAAAAGTTAACTCAGAACTAAATTGTTGGGCCCAGAACTTCCATTTCCCAGGGTGGGAGGGTGGGGAGGTGAGGGGCCTACACCGGACGTACCCCATAAGATGCACCGGGGGACCCCCAGAAGCCCCTATACAAGGACAGCCTGGAAATGCCCTGGAAGTTTAAGCTTCCAATGGGCAATTACCCTGCACCTGGAACCATCCGATGCTCTGTATAGTAATTGTAGCTTTAAGACTTATTATGTTGTATATTTTATTTTTTATTCATTCACAGGATGTGGGCTTTGCTGGCTAGGCCAGCATTTATTGCCCATTCCTTAACTGCCTTTGAGAAGATGGTGGTGAGCTATCTTCTTGAACCGCTGCTGTCCACATGGTGTAGCTACACCCACAGTGCTGTTAGGGAGGGAGTTCCAGGATTTTGAACCAGCGACAGTGAAGGAACAGCCAATATATTTCCCAGTCAGGATGGTGAGTGACTTGGAGGGGAACGTCCGGGTGCTGGTGTTCCCATCTATCTGCTGCCCTTGTCCTTCCAGATGGTGGTGGTCTTCGGTTTTGAAGGGGCTGTTGAAGGAGCCTTGGTGAGTTCCTGCAGTGCATCTTTTAGATGGTACACACTGCTGCTACTGTGCGCCAGTGGTGGAGGGAGTGAATGTTTGTGGATATGGTGCCAATCAAGCGGGCTGCTTTGTCCTGGATGGTGTCAAGCTTCTTGAATGTTGTGGGAGCTGCACTCATCCAGGCAAGTGGGGAGTATTCCATCACACTCCTGTCTTGTGCCTGATAGATGTTGGACAAGCTAAAGTTCTGGAGCACATGTCTTCGTACTATTGCCGGAATATTGTCAGGGCCCGTAGCCTTTGTAGTATCCACTGCTTTCACTGTTTCTTGATATCATGCAGAGTGAATCGAATTGGCTGAAGACTAGCATCTGTGACACTGGGGACCTCCAGAGGAGGCTGAGATGGATCATCCACTCGGTACTTCTGGCTGAAGATTGTAGCAGATGCTTCAGCCTTATCTTTTGCACTGATGTGCTGGGATCCTCCGTCATTGAGGATGGGGATATTTGTGCAGTCTCCTCTACCAGTGAGTTGTTTAATTGTCCACCACCATTCACAACTGGATGTGGCAGGACTGCAGAGCTTAGATCTGATCCTTTGGTTATGGGATCACATAGACCTATCGATCATTTGCTGCTTATGCTGTTTGGCATTCAGGCAGTCCTGTGTTATAGCTTCATCAGGCTGATATCTCATTTTTAGCTATGGTGCTGCTTGTGGCATGCTTTCTTGCACTCTTCATTGAACAAGGGTTGATCCCCTTGGTTTGATGGAAATGGTGGAGTGGGGGATATGCTGGACCTTGAGGTTACAGATTGTAGTTGAGTACAATTCTGCTGCAGCTGATGGCCCACAGCACCTCATGGATGCCCAGGCTTGAGTTGCTAGATCTGTTCAAAATCGATCCCGTTTAGCTCGGTGGTAGTGCCACATAACAGGATGGAGGGTACCCTTAATGTGAAAGCAGGACTTTGTCCCCACAACGGCTGTATGGTGGTCACTCCTACCAATACTGTCATGGACAGATGCATCTGTGGCAGGCAGGTTGGTGAGAGTGAGGTCAAGTATGTTTCTCACTCTTGTTGGTTCCCTCACCGCCTGCTGCAGACATAGTATCACATGATCGTATGAACGAATCAGCTCTAAGTGTGGGGAGCTTTAGAGTACAAGAAGTCTTAAAGTTACAGTCACTACATTCCTTAAAGCTACAATTACTACATCCTGATTTAATCTGAGACTTTGGATGGTTCTGGCTCTCTTAGCAGAATAGTTACCCAGGAAATATTTGAGGATTAAAACCACTTCTAACTACTGGGTAACTATGGTACTGACCCCCACACCTGACCCCACACTGGACTCCCAACTATCCCACCACCCCCTCCCAACCCCTCCACTGGACACACTGACTACCGCCCCACCATGCCAATTCCATTACACCTCCAAACCTACCTGACCACCCGATGCCCCATGACTATACCACTGGCCTCCTGACTACTCCCTCCGCACCCCCCCCCCCACCACCACCAAACCACCCCTCCTGAGCTGACTACCCTACGGCAAACCCCAGACTACCTTCCCACTCCCCTACCTATTAAGCCCCCAACCGCCCCCCCGACTACCTCCTGACCCGCCAACAAACCCCACCCCCCAACTACCCCCACATCCGACCGAGCACCCTCCGCCTGCACCCCACCCCCACCAAACCTCCCCCTCCAACCCATCCTAGCCACTTGCCTTACAAACTTACTTTCTCTCCTGTCAAAATGGCGGGGACCTTTCAACGTACCGGCTTACAGCAGCTAGTGCTATAAAAAGCGGGTGTGGCTTCCCCCAACACAGTTACCCTGCACTGGAAGGCACCTGGTGGTGCTGCAGCGCACGTTACTCACCAAACCCGGGACACTTGAATGCAGCTCCATTCCAGTGTAAGGAGAAAGGAGCAGAGTGGCGTACTGATTGTGGGTGCCACTCCATGGAAGTCCTGGGCCGTTGAGTTTGCAATGGAGAATCAATTCCCATTGACTGTGGTTTCCTTCAGCTTTGATACAGGGTTCCCAATCAGGACAATAGCCTGCAGCTTTGGGTTCTGATCTCCACCTCTCTTGGACGACCTGCCACTTTTCACTGCTTCGGTCTAATTGGGACAACAGTGATCAGGAGGGACAATGGCAAGGAGTCAAGGTTCCTCGAAACCACAGTCAGCCAGACAGTTAAACCAGTAAGTGAGTGTATAATTTTAACCCCAACCAGTGTGGCCACAATGGGGAGGATGAGTGTTTCAAATTGATCAGGTGATTTATTTGCCTGGTCCAATTTTAACCCATTCTTCTGAGCAGGGACCCCCACCTGAAGTCATTGAGACCCTAATGCAGATCCAAGCCAGCCAATGATTTACAGTCCCTGAGCAGAGGTCTCCTCATGCCAGGTAAGGTGAAGTAAGAGGAAGATCAGAGGAAGAACTTCCATTCAAAGTAGATTCTTAACTTTCCAGGAGGAGCATGAATGTCCCTCTAGGACTCTACAGGGACCTTTAGGCCTAACTCGTCCTGACCTGGACTCCCCACTCCCATATCGCAAAACCACCAACCGCACCCCCCACCACCACCACCACCACCACCAATACCCCTGACCCCAACCCCACCTCCCTACTTCCCACCTCCCCACAATTCCCCTGACTTACCGGAATGCCACTGGAAGGGTAACGATAGCTTTCCCAGATCCAGGCATATTAATGAAGCCCGGTGGTTCGAATCACCGTGATCCCATTCTGCCGGGGGTCGGCAGTAACTTAACTGAGTTGCTACCAATTAAAATTACCTCAATATCCCCACAAAAATTACGCCCCCACCCCGAAGGCATTCTTAGGCCTCAATATTCCCAGAGCCTCTTGTGACATTGGACTTAAGCACACAGAACGCTTAAAGAACCAGCCCAGTGATCTTTTATTCCATTGGCATCAAATCTATAAACACATTCGTGAAAAAGATAATATTAAAGAAATGAACGTTTTCTTTTTTTTGACAATGGACGGCTGTTGCTGGGCACTCCAAAATACTGACTTGGACCACTCTGCACAAACAGCTTGGCCCTGCCCGTGACCATCCCCCCCACCCCCCCTTGCCGGTGCGGACTCCGCCGACAGCCGCCACGGCAACTGCGGGGCTCAGCGTGAGTCAGGGAGACACACAACGACCCCGTCGCTGCAATTCGGTAGCCCAGCTTTGTTGGGAAGCTCGAAATCCTGCGGTTTCTCTGGCGAGCTGTCTGACTAAATCCCTAACTCCCTGACAAATGGATGTTTGTCTTCTTATTGAATAACTATACGGGAATGTGCCAAAGGAGTGCACGTGGTTCCGCTGTGTATCCCATCATCATCAGTGACCTGGGGAACATCAGCAGAAGTTATGTTGCTATTCATCATTGTCAACAGTGGCTAATCTTCCATGTGAGAAAAAGACAATGATTGGGTCACTGTGGACAGAAGTAGATAGAAACACACATTAGGCTGAAAACTTGTCTTGTTTTCAGTACAGGGAAGACCAACAGGATGTCCTTTGGAATTCTACCCTTTGCTGCTAGCATTGGCAGAATATTCAGTAAAATAAACTGTAATTTTGCATCCATTTAGGATTCCCCTGAATCTTCCCATTCAGGGTGACCAACAGTCTCATATTTTAGGGGATTGTTTTGACTGTTTGTCCCACCTTTTGTCCCCTATTTCTAGGACAGCCTCTAGGAGACTAGGCCTGGTTTTTAGCCTCCTCTTGCCTTTGTCTCTGTTTTTTTGTGTGTGAGTATGCGCACTGTGGTCATCAGCCACCAAGGGGAGTTATGGTCAGCAGGACAGCCATTCAAGTAGGGGGAGCAAAAAGGAATGTAGTGGTAGTAGGGGTCAGTATAGTGAGGGGGATTGACATTGTTCTCTGTAGCAAAGAGCAAGAGTCCAGATGGCTGTGTTGCCTGCCCTCACTCCTATGGTCACCAGCACCCTTCCAAGCACCCCCCACCCCGCCCCACTCCCCATGCTTATGGTCACCGGTACTCCCTCACCCTCCCATTACGGTCCCACATTCAATGTGTCCCTTATTTCATAAGAGTTGGTCACCCTGTTTAGAGCGTTCAGTCAGGAGAGGCCCTGGGACAGATGCATAACTCTCTTGAGAAAGCTTGACAGCACTGTTGCTTACACACCTCCACCCTACAGCTGACTAACCTCGTTTCAGCAATGCAGTCTAGCTTTATAGCTTGGTCCAAGCTCTTCCACTCAGAGAGCAGGAGAGACTATTGAATCATTTGCCTCAAATCTTGTGTTGGCTGAGCAAATTCAGCTCAGAATTGGAATTGGTGTTGTCAGTAAAAACCCATTTGTGGAATTAGGCTTTCTCTTTGTAATTATAGATCCTGCAAACCCATTGTCAGGACAGGCACACCAACGTCAGTGTTCTCACTCAGGCCAACGTCCCCAAAGTCGAAGCATTGACCAGGCTCGATCAGCTCCGCTGGGCAGGCCCACATCGTCTGCACTCCCGACACGAGACTCCCAAAACAAGAGCTCTACTCAGAGCTTCGATACGCAAGCGAGCCCCAGGAGGGCAGAGGAAGCACTTCACCTCAAAGCCTCCTTAAAAAAGTGCAGCATCCCCACCGGCACCTGGGAATCCCTCGCCCTAGACCACCTGAAGTGGAGGGAAAGCATCCGGGAAGGAGTTGAACACCTCGAATCTCATCGCCAAGGGCTAGCTGAAGTCAAGCATTGACAGCAAAAGGAGCATGTGGCAACCTGGGTACCTCACCCACCTGTTCCCCCTACCACCACCATCTGCCCCACCTGTGACAGAGACTGTAGATCGAGCATTGGACTCTTCATTGTTACTGTGGAAGCAAATCATCCTCAATCCCGAGGGATAGCCTAAGAAAAAGAAAATTTGAACTTAGCTGTCATATCTTTAAGTATATTTGTTAAAATTGGCTTTTGCATGTGACATAATCACAAAGCATGATGGATAAACTCAACTGAATGTTAGCTAAAGTTTTGTACAAGCGATATAAAATGCTGAGAAGCGATGTAAGATGGTTAATCCAATTAATGCAAAGCCTTCCCGGAAGTGCTTTACACTTTGGACAGCCCTCAAGGAAACTTCAACCCTTTGCCCAGTAAAAGATAACCCTACACAGTAAAGGGCTGTAGATACAGACTCTGACCCTTTTAAGCTGCCCTTGTTTGGTGAGTGGCCATGGAGCCACAGCAGCAGGAGGTGGGAAAGACAAAAGGCCCGCGTCCATAGAGCTAACAGTATCAAGGAAGTGTGAGACTGAAGCCCCTGCAAACAATAGACACAATAGACCAATCAGGTGGTCAGAAAAGGAGTTATGTCTAATTTCACAGGTCCAGGACTGGTAAAGGAATAGCTTGTAACACCCCAAAAGGCGCATCATCGAGAGGAAGAGAAGACAGAAGATAGACTTCAATCAAGAAATCAGTGACACAGTCAACCAAAGGTTGAGGGCTGGTATTCCACAGCGTATACAGCTGTCACCACTGCCTGATATTAAGTGATACATTATTGCACTTATTGTGGTAGACTTAGTAAATTCTGTGAAACCTGTGAAAACACAATTGTATCTAGCATGGTCTGTAGCTAGTCTGAACTGAAAGTCCCTCTTAGATCAGCTCTCCCAACTTAGGTCAATTACAATTAAATTAAAGCAAACCACAGATGGTACACAGTGATATAGCACCTTACAGCCAGGCAGTTGTGGTTTCAAGTGTCCCTGGAGGACTTGAGCGCAACAATCTAGGGTGACACTCCAGTACTGAGGGATTGTTGCCCTGTCACCACAGCCTGACGAAATATCAAGCAGTAGGTCCGTCCAAAATGAAGAGTCAGTTGAGGCGGTGAGAACGTGTTGGGGAAGGAAAGAAATGGAATGATAGAAAGAAAACTCTGAAGGCCTAGAATGTACCTGTTACTTGGAAAAACTCAGCAGGTCTGGCAGCATCGGTGGAGAAGAAAAGAGTTGGCGTTTCGAGTCCTCATGACTCATTTTGTTTTGGATTTCCAGCATCCGCAGTTTTTTGTTTTTATTTTTGTACCTGTTACTTGTTCACTCTATGATCAAAGATGTCTCGAAGAAGAGAACTATTCAGCACACAGGCAAGGAAATGGGAAATGCAATAAGCCGGGGCTCCTTGAAGCAGTTCTGTAGCATCAAAAGAAAAGCAAAGTACTGCAGATGCTGGAACCAGCATCCCACATAAGAGAATAGCGTGTAAAATTAAAGCAGATGGGACTCTTCCCAATTACCTTGTGTTTTTCTAAGTGCCCATCTATAACCGCTTTAGTGATTGACTCTAACACATTCCCCACAACAGACGTTAAGCTAACTGGCCTACAGATTCCTGTTTTCAACCTCCCTTGAAAAGAGGGGTTATACTTGTTAATTTCCAGTCTGCTATAATCTTTCCAGAATCTAGAGAATTTTGGAAAATTAACACCAACACATCTACTACCTCATTAGCCACCTCTTTTAAGACCCTATGATGAAGTCCATCAGGATCCGGAGACTTGTCAGCCCGCAGCTCCATCAGTTTGCTTAGTACCACTTCCCTAGTGATTGTAATTTCACCAACTTCCCCTCTCCCTTCCACCTCCTAATTTACAGCGACTACTGGAATGTTTTTTGTATCCCTTATATTGAAATCAGTAGCAAAATATTTGTTCATTTCATCTGCTATTCCCTTACTTTCTACTATTAACTCCCCATTCTCACTCTCTAGAGCACCAATACTCACGTTGCCTACTCTTTTCCTGTTTAAATACCTGTTGAAACTCTTGCTATCCATTTTTACATTTCTAGCTAGCTTCCTCTCATACTCTAATTTCTTTCTCCTGTTTAACCTTTTAGTCATTCTCTGCCGTTCTTTATATTATGTCCAATCACCTGACCTGCCACTCATCTTTGTGCAGGTATATGCTTTATCTTAAGTTTGATGCTTTCCCTAACTTCTTTAGTTAACCACAGATGGTGGGTCCTCCCTTTAGAATTTTTCTTTATAGTAGGAAAGACATATTCTGAGAATTCTGAAATATCCCCTTAAATATCAGCCATTGCTTCTCTGTTGATCTATCCCCTAGCCTAGTATTCCAGTTCACTACAGCTAGCTCAGCTTTCATGCCCAAATAGTTGCCCTTATTTAAGTTTAAAATACTAGTCTTAGACCCACTCTGTTCCCTTTCAAACTGGATGTAAAATTCAACATATTGTGGTCGCTGCTACCTAAAGGTGCCTTCACTCTGGGGTCATTAATTAATCCTGTCACATTACACAATACCAAGTCTAATATAACCTGCTCTCTGGTTGGTTCCAGAATGTGCTGCTCTAATAAACTAGCTCAAAAGCATTCTATGAACTCCTCATCCAGATTACTACTGTCAATCTGATTTTTCCAGTTTATATGTTGATTAAAATCACCCATGATTATTGTCATCCCTCTATGAGAAGCATCCAATGTTTCTTCTTGCATACTTTGTCCTACATTGTAATTACTGTTAGGGCCTGTGGACCACTCCCACTGGTGACTTCTTTCCCCTACTGTTCCTCATCTCCAAATTGATTCTACATCCTGATCTCCTGAACCAAGGTCATCTCTAACTATTGCACCAATGCCATCTTTGATCGACAGTGCTACCCCTTCACCTTTACCTAGCTTCCTATTCTTCTTGAACATCATATACCCCTCAACATTCAGGACCCAGTCCTTGTCAACCTGCAGCCATCTCTCCATAATGGCTATCAGATCATATTTATTTACTCCAGTGTGCGCTCTCAATTTGTTTACTTTGTTATGGATGCTACATGCTTTCAGATACAGAGCCTTTGGTTTTGTCTTTTTTTTATCTTTGTGACATCTAGTCTTGAATCCTGGTGCATTCTTAGGGTTTTTTCTCTCTCTCTCTATCCGTTCATGCCATTCTCCAACTCTCATTTCCCAAAATACTATTCTCCTCTCTTACTCTCTGATATGCCACATTTAATCCATTGCCCTCACTATTTAGTTTAAAACCCTTTCTATTTCCCTAGTTATGCAGTTCACAAGATCACTGGTTCCAGCCCAGTTCAGGCGTGGACTGCCCCAACTTTCCCCAGTACTGGTGCCAGTGCCTCACAAACCGAACCCACCTCTCCCACACTAGTCTTTAAGCCAGGTGTTCATCTCTCTAATTTTATGTACCCTATGCCTATTTGTACATGGTTCAGGTAATAATCCAGAGCTTATAACCTTTGAGGTTCTGCTTTTTAGTTTAGTGCCTCTCATACTCTCTATGCAGAACCTCTTTCCTACTTCTACCTTTGTCATTGGTACCTACACAGACCATGACAACCAGATCCTCCCCCTCCCACTGCAAGTTCCTCTCCAGCCCTGAGCAGATGTCCTGAACCCTGGCACCGGGCAGGTGACACAACCATCTGGACTCTTGCTCTTTGCTACAGAGAACAATGTCAATCCCCCTCACTATACTGTCCCCTTCTGCCACTACATTCCTTTTTGCTCCCCCTACTTGAATGGCTTCCTGTACCACGGTCAGTTTGCACATCCACCCTGCAGCCCCCAATCTCACCCAAACAAACTAAGAGAACCTCAATCTTATTGGACAATTGCAGAGTCATACTCCTGCCCTCTGGGTCCCCTTTCTTTCCTCACTCAAAGTCACATCCTCCTGTCGCTGGCCACTGACTAAATCAGAAGACCCTATCCTCAGTGGTGTGACTGCCTCCTGGTGCAAAACATCTAGGTAATTTCCCCCCTCCCTGATGTGCCAAGAGTCTGCAGCTCAGCCTCCAGGTCAATGACTCCGAGCAGAAATTCTTCCAAGTCGCCAACACTTGCTGCAGACATGTTTGTCCTGAATCACAATGTTATCATGAGCTGCCACAAGCTGCAATGGTGATACATCACCTGTCCTGCCCTCCTTAATGTCTTTTAAATAATTACTTAACTATATTATTCACTTATTTATGTTGCTTTTTTATATATATTAAATGTACCACCAGTTTGTATACTATTTTAAACCTTAGGAATAGAATAGACCTTAGCCACTCACCAGATACTGACCAAACAGTTAGTTCCTTAACAAAAACAGAATTACCTGGAAAAACTCAGCAGGTCTGGCAGCGTCGGCGGAGAAGAAAAGAGTTGATGTTTTGAGTCCTCATGATCCTTCGACCGAACAGTTAGTTCCTTTCCCTGTAGTAGAGCAAGAACCAATTCCTACAGGGTGAGGAAGATTGAAAAAGGAAACAAACACCTCCTTCACCCACCACCCCCCCCACCTTCACCAAACTCTACCATTCACCAAACTCCAAGTCTGCACTCAGTTTCCTCAGCCACACTTGTTTTGCTGTGTTAGTCCATAAGAAATGGCAACCATCATTTCTCACAACCTCAGGATATCCCATAGCATTTTATAACCAATGAAGTACTTTTAAACTGTTCATACTGTTGAAATGTGGGAAATGTGGCAGCCATTCTATTGCAAATAACAATGCAGAAAATATGCTTTAGTGATGCTGATTAAAGGTGACTGTTGTCTAGGACACCAGGAGCACTCCTCTGCTGATCTTCCAATTCTGGGGCAACCTTCTGTCTTGTAAGACGATGGTTTGTGCTGTGGTGGGCAACTCTTGCGTTAATCATCGCCCAGCGTAGCTCAGGAGCTTCACTCTGACATGGCAACTTTTGCCGCTCGTGCTGCAGAGGGAGACAGTGGACTGAGAAGGTGCATGATTCACTGGCCTCTGTTTTCCCTGGGCCCTCATCACACCTATTTTACACTTGTGTGCAGGGAGGTGTGGGTGGTCCGTCTGATTTGTGAATGTTAAATCCAGCCCCAGGATCTGTCAGTTAAGTTAAACTGACTCACAGAGAGCCTCACTCCATGGCCAGTATATCCTTTCTTCAGTAAGGAGACCAAAGCTGCTCACAATGCTCCAGGTGCGGCCTCACCAAGGCTCTATACAACTGCGGCAAGACTTCCTTACTCCTGTGCTCAAATCCTCTTGCAATAAAAGCTAACTTACCATCCGCCATCCTAATTGCTTGCTGCACCTGCATGTTAGCTTTCAGTGGCTTATGAATACGTCCTTGAACAGTGACAATGAACAAGGTAAATAAGAGGCGTGCAGCCTGATTATAATATTTAAATAGCCAGTCCCTGCTCCCCCCCCCACCCCACCCCCAACTCTGACTTGGTTCAAACCACTTAGAGGCAGGGTGGAATCAGATTTAAGATTTTTTAAAATGTTAGCATTCTGCCTGACTCCAACCTGTGTCATGGAACGTTAACTTGGTTCCAAAGTATTGGCGCCTAGCTCTCCATCCAGCTTCTCATTTAGCAACCCTCGGTGTTGAATTATAAAACACAATTTTGCCTTGCAGCAGTCAACAGTAAGAATCATGGATTAACAAGCACGTTTCTTAACCCTGAACGTGCTCTGTATCTCCCTCCCGCTGTTATGTTCCTCATCTATCTCCATTTTGTTGACCCTAATTTTTTTTAAATGTATTCTTCGTTGCTGAAAGGAGAGACTTGCTGCTGAAGCTTTTCGGCTTGTACTCATCAGGACAAACGCAAGAATGCTAAGTTTCACAACACTGCTGTTAGGTGTGATTCCGCGATTGGGCAGCACTCACTGAACAATCCTGAGTGTGCTAATAACTACACTAACAACCAATTTAAAATAATCAGTCAAATTCATAATGTGGCTCCTTCTCTGCAAACAAAAGGAACATGTTCAAGCCTTGTACTACCAAGTGATGATCTATTCTTTCTTAGGATATGAACAGGTCTAGTGAGAATGGCATTCATCACTCATTTCCAGCTGCCCTGAGAAGGTGGTGGTCAGCCTTCTTCAGTTGACAGAGTCACATGAGGGGACATGTTTTATAAAATTTTTCAATTCTTTATCTTTTTTTATAACTCTTCATTTCCCTGAGGTAATTCCGTGCCTCAGGAGAATTCTGAAGTGCGCACCTATGCGCGCACATGCAAAGTTCGCGCTCACCCTGCTCGCCCTCCTCCCCTCCCCAATTGTTATGACATAGCAGTTGATAAAGATGAGTTATTTAAAATTCCCAGAGGGAAACTTTAAATAACTGTCATAACCTATATTTTAAGTGGTATGTTTGAGATGCAGCTCTAAATTCAGGAATCAGACCACCAGTTCTGGAGAGGTTTTTATATCAAACTACATGAGACATTTATTAATTACACAAGTTAAACATATACACATGGCTACAAATTACTACTATCATAAACTTTAACAAATTCCCAAATTAATCTTCGTTAAGGCAACAACAACCCATAGACTTAACCAAACACCAGGCAAAGCATTTTCACCATACAAAGTCAAAATGAGGTTCCTTTCACTTTAGTTCCTTTGCAGACACTGTGGTAGGTTTAGAAGCTTTGATCTTACATTGCCTCTGCCCTCCACACACGAAGCTGCTACCAGTTATACCCAGCACATCTCATTGAATGTGAATTCTCATTGTGTCACCAGCCACTTTGAACTCCACCTCATTTAACAATAAAACCCCTTTCATAGCACCAATTTCATTAGTAACATGAACTTTGCTTGGTCTCTGCTAGCTAGGTGCCAGATTTCACTCCCCTTCTTAAATGCCGTATTCAACAAAATGCAAATGCACTCTGTCACTCTTACATCTCAAAATTAGCACACATCAAGGCAGACTAGTTGGCTTTAACCCAATTAAGGCACACACACAGACTAAACCCTCTATGTATAAAAAAAAAATTACAATAACGTTATATACATTAATAGCTTCATGACAACCGCCCACACAGGCAGCGCTGAGCAGCGCCACTCGCTTTTCATGCTGGGCAGGCCTGAATTGGCCCACCAGCATGAAATCACCCTCTGGTCTTGATCACAGGCAGCAGTCGGCTTCCTGCACCCCGCACCCCCCCCCACCCCCCCGCCACCTGCCCCCACCGAGCCCACCCGACAAGGGCAAAATTCTGCCCCAGATTTCTAAAACTAAGTTCAAACTTTCAAAGTAGCACAGTGGGATTTGAACTCATATTGTGCGGATTTTTTTTGATTCAGGCCTCTGGATTATTGATAAAACTGCTACACAACTGGATCCTCATAACTACTCTGGCCATAGCTCTTTTGAATTTTCTTCACTTGTTCATGTAAGTTCCAAGCATGCGCTCTAAATAAATCAAGTTATACCACACGAAAATCCTTCATTCTTCGGATTTCAGAAGGCCTAACAAGTCACCCATTTTATTTAGTCACCCCCCACCTTCTCATCATATCTCTATCCCTCTCTGTATCCAAACTCTTTCCCTCATTGTTGTTTTGAGAGTTTAACATGAAAGGCGCTATGATTGTTTTGTTCTGGTCCATAACGATTGCTATCTCACATTTTATTTCATACTCTTTCATGAGATGTGGGCATCACTGGCCAGGCCAGCATTTATTGCCCATCCCTAATTGCCCTTGAGAAGATGGTCATGAGCCACCTTCTTGAACTGCTGCAGTTCATGTGCTGTATGTACACCCACAGTGCTGTTAGGAAGCGAGTTCCAGGATTTTGACCCAGTGACAGAGAAGGAACGGCGAGATATTTCCAAGCCCAGATGGTGTGTGGCTTGGAGGGGAACCTGCAAATGGAGGCATTCCCATGCACCTGCTGCCCTTGTTCTTCTAGGTGGTAGCGACCATGGGTTTGGAAGACATGTCGAAGGAGCCTTGGTGAGTTGCTGCAGTGCACCCGGTAGATGGTACACCCTGCTGCCAGTGTACATTGCTATTGGAGGGAATTAATGTTTCAGGTGTATTCCCGTGGCCTGAATATCACGTTTGGTGCTAAGTGCAATCCGCTCGTGGGCGAAGTCACATATTCGACGTGATTTCAAACTGAGTAGCCAATTAAGGCTCGCCCAGCGTGAAACGCACCTTTCCACTGGTCAGAAGGGCCAGGCGGGTGCAAGAGCTTGTTGGGCGCTGGATCCAATGGCAGGGGATTCAGAAGCAGCAGAGGCAGCTCCCGTAAGGCTGCCAGGGGATACAAAGGGAGCTGCTGAATTCGAGGAAGAAAAATTGGTGTGGTATAGCAATGGCATCTGCATCTGCTGGGCATGCCAGGCAGGAGGGCAAGTCCGGTGGGCACTTGTTCCCCCCAGTTGTTGGATGAGTGCCTGGGAATCCTTGTGGAGGAGGTCAGTGTCAGGCGGGACATCTTGATACCCTGGGATGGCAAGAGCAGGTCACTGCACCTCACCAAGAAGGCACGGGCAGAGGTGACAGCCCAGATCAGCGGCCATGATGTTGTGCAGCGCACATGGTTGAAGTGCTGTAAAAGGTTCCATGATCTACTGCGGCTAGCAAGGGTGAGCACCGAGTTGGCACGGATCTGTATGGAGAAGTGTTAATGGCTGGCCATCCTCCCCCCATGGTGCTCACGGGTATAAGAGTCTGAGTGCCAACTGTCACTGACATCAGCGCTGGCCAAGGAGGTGAGCTCTGGCTGCTTGGCCTGATTGCTTTGCGGCTCGAGGATGATTTGGATGTGCCCTGCGAGGTGTTCCTCAAGAGGCATTGGCCAGGCTGCAATGGTGCTGCAAGTAGAGAGTGGACTATTCAATGCTCCTCTGTCCTTTCAGGACAAGTGAAGCCATAACACCGTCGAGAGGTCAAGGACAGGGGGAGGACTCCTCCAAACCCAGTGATTCTTTCAAGGCACGAGATGGATGTCCTGGAGATGAAGTGCCAATGCCCAGTTCAGTCCATCGGTCGTGGAGAGGCAGGGGTTTCTGATGAATATAAGAGTGCAGTGCATAGAAGCAAGAGTGTCAGAGTGTGTGAACACTGGTGTGGTATCTCATCTGAAATGGAAACCTCAAACCTTCAGTCCCCATTGTTCATTGAAAGATGATGGCACCATGATGCAGATCTCCAGCCCGCCTTGCATGCGCAGTGACAGTGCGATGACCGATACAACTGACATGATGTTTTCATCCTTCTAGAATTGTCATCCAGCAAAACGATTGCAGGACCCGAAGAGCTGCCATTTTCACCAGTGCCCGTCAGATGCCCCTGTGCCACCCCCCCTCTCTGTACCAGGTACCAGCACAGAAACTAGCACCTCGGTGATCACTAGATCATCGGCTACAATGTCAGTGCATGGCACACTCGCATGAGGAGCTGGTGGAAACAGAGTGCCCAGGGCACCAACAATCGGAGGACTGCTGGACACCAGGACCATCCGAAGCAGATGACAAGCCCCTGGAGTCGTCTATTAGGCGGTAGATGCTGGATGTCCAATGGAATGTGCGTGAGGATCTGGAGGAGATTCCTGCGGGTTTGTGCGCAATGGTTTCTGTCATGGAGGAATCCATGCAGAGCATGAGCAATGTGTTGACCCTGAGCACTGAGTGCACAGCCTCCTCCACTCAGAGAGTGGCGACTCTCATGGAGAGACAGCTCGAGGAACAGAGTCAGGGGTCTCTGGGGTTGCGTTCGGACCTGCAAGCCCTCACACAGGTGACGATCTCAGGAAGTCACTGCCAGTGTGGGAGATGGGTGAGCCACTAGTATCCCAGATAGATGCCCGTCCATCAATGGCGAGCAGGGAGGTCCAGACCGATGCCACGTTGGTGGGCAAGCTTCGCGCCGTCTCTGCGGGCTCCTCTCAGGATGGCCTGGATGGCGGCCGCTGCTCCTTCGCCCCTCTGCCAGTCACTGTGCCACCTGATGAGACCACTATGACTGAGGAATGCGCAGCCTTGGCGCTGGACGTACCCTCACAGGGAGTGGCTGCACAGTCTCTGCCAGCCAGTGGACGGCCGCCAAGGTCATCAGGGCCGACACGAGACCCGAGTCTGTAGGCTACCTCCAATGCCGTTGCCAGCAAGGGGGTGGGGTGGGGTGCACCAAAACGCAGCACTCGCAAACGTTTGTTTAAACTACCGTGAGCACAAGAGGGACGTTTGATGAGTGATCTTCCCTACGACCATTATTTGTTAAATTGTTCAGTGGTGTGATTGTTAACATCTCATAATGTTGTGTTCGTTGTCTGTAAGTGACAAGAGCATATAAATATTGCTTTTGTGTTAATGGCCTGAGTATGCTTCACTTGTTTTATAGGTGCAGGGCATGCCAGTGTCTCATATTGGACAAGAGGGGCTCTAAACTTTATTGCACAGGCACTGAGTAGACTGTGGGTTCGATGGAAAGGGCCATTGCAAACATCCAGGAAAAAGGCATGAGGTGAAAGCAGTCCCTTTGGCAGCCTAGCTGAAGGAGCATTGGATCAAGGCATCCCTGGTGTCCCTGCCTCCCTGAAGGTTGCCAAGTTCTGCCTTCATGTCCTCAATGTTCACCGTGCTCGTCTTCGGACTCACTACTGGACTCATCATCTGTGGCCTGTGCAGCTGCCTCAAGATCGTCTTCCTCCAGTGGGTCTCCCCCTTGCCAGTGCCAGATTATGGAGAGCGCAGCATGCAACCACTGTCAGTGACACCCGCTCTGGGGGGTATTGTAGTGCTCCCCCCTGAATGGTCCAGGCATCAGAAGCACATCTTGAGAAGACCTATGGTCCTCTCCACTGCTGCCCTTGTGGAGACATGACTTGTGGTGTAACACTTCTCTGCTTCTGTTTTTGGGTGGTGGAGAGGCGTCATGAGCCACCTCTTCAAAGGAGAGCCCTCATCACCCAGCAGCCAACCATCCAGCCTGGCTGGAGCATTGAGCAGCCTTGGTACCTGGGAGTCTCAGGATGTTGGCATCATGGGAGCTGCCAGGGTACCTTGCACAGACTTGCAGAATCTGCAGCCTGTGATCACACACTATCTGCACATTCAAGGAGTGGAATCCCTTCCTGTTGATGAAGGCACCCAGCTGACCCGCTGGCACTTTGATGCCCATATGTCTGCGGTCGATGGCGCCCTGGATGTGGGGGAACCCAGCAATCACTGCAAACCCTCAGGCTCACTCAGTCTGGCTGGCCTTGTCCACACAGTAAAGAATAAAGGTCAGTATCCGCCTGAACAGAGCTTCTGTCACCAGCTTAACACAACTGTGGACAGCTGATTGGGAGACTCCACACAGATCCCCCACTGACCCCTGGAAAGAGCTGGATGCTTAGAGGTTGAGGGCCACTGTGACCTTCAGAGCCACCGGCTTGGGGTGTCCACCCACACAGTCGGAGCTGATCTCAGGCCCAATTATCGATAAAAACAAAAAAACTGCGGATGCTGGAAATCCAAAACAAAAACAAAAACAGAATTACCTGGAAAAACTCAGCAGGTTGGCAGCATTGGCGGAGAAGAAATGAGTTGACGTTCGAAACGTCAACTCTTTTCTTCTCCGCCGATGCTGCCAGACCTGCTGAGTTTTTCCAATTATCTGATATATGGAGGTCACAGTCTCTCCGGAGAGGCAGAGCCTCCTTCAGCATTGCACCTCGGACATGTTGAGGTAGCTGCATCGCTGCCTGTAAACCCTGACAGCAGGATAGTGGCATCTTCTGCTGCTCCTTTCGTCTTGGACTCGCTGCTTACCCTGAGTCCCCTGTGCCTGCGCCTCTCCTCTTACAGGTCCCTTGGATGTTGCCTACTGACGCCTGGCCTCCTATCCCTTCTGCCCCTCTCTTCCCCCTCAGAGGAAATCCCACCAGTGGAGTAGACACTCCCCATTACCAGAGAAACAGAAAGCTGCCTGGCGACCAAAAAGGTCCACAGAGTATAAATCCTCCAGTGGCCTTGGAGATACCAGTGAACCTTGAAATGAAGGTTAGCAATGCAAAGACTGAAGCTCAAAACAAAGATAAAGCTGTCAAGTTTCACTAAGCAACCAGCAGCAAACATATGAACAAACAAACAAACAAAGAGCAGGAGTAGGCCATTCAGCCCCTCAAACCTGCTCCGCCATTTAATAAGATCATGGCTGATCTGATAGTAACCTCAAATCTGCATCCCACCTACCCCCGCTAACCTATCACCCCCTTGCTTACCAAGAATCTATCCATCTCTGCCTTAAAAATATTCAAAGACTCTGCTTCCACCACCTTTTCAGGAAGAGAGTTCCAAAGACTCACGACCCTCTGAGAGAAAGAATTTCACCCCATGGCCTTTTTAAATGGGTGAGCACTTAATTTTAAACCGTGGCCCCTAGTTCTAGATTCTCCCACAAGAGGAAACATATTCTCCACATCCATCCTGTCAAGACCCCTTGGATGTTAGATGTTTCAATCGAGTCGCCTCTTACTCTTCTAAACTCCAGCTGATACAAGCCTAGCCTTTCCAACCGTTCCTCATCAGGCAACCCGCCCATTCCAGGTATAAGTCTGGTAAACCTTCCAAGTGGCAAGTAACATTTGTGCTACACAAGTGTCAGGCAATGACCATCTCCAACGAGAGAGAATCTAACCATCGCCCCTTGACATTCAATGCCATTACCACACTGAAACCCCCACTATCAATATCCTGGGGGTTACCACTGACCAGAAACTCACTCACCAGATAAATACTGAGGCTCCAAGAGCAGGTCAGAGGCTAGGAATTGTGCGACAAGTAACTCGCCTCCTGACTCCCCAAAGCCTGTCCACCATCTACAAGGCACAAGTCAGAGTGTGATGGAATACTCCCCACTTGCCTGGATGAATGCGGCTCCAACAACACTGAAGAAGCTTGACACCACCCAGGACAAAGCAGCCCGCTTGATTGGCATCACATTCTCAAGCATTCACTCCCTTCACTACCAACGCACAGAAGCAGCAGTGTGTACCATCTACAAACTGCACTGCAGGAACTCACCAAGGCTCCTTAGACAGCACCATCCAAACCCATGACCACTACCATCTAGAAGGACAAGGGCAGCAGATGGATGGGAGCACCACTACCTGGAAGTTCCCCTCTAAGTCATTCACCACCCTGACTTGGAAATATATCACCTTTCCTTCACTGTCGCTGGGTCAAAATCCTGGAACTCCCTCCCTGACAGCACTGTGGGTGTACCTACACCACATGGATTGCAGTGGTTCAAGAAGGCAGCTCACCACCACCTTCTCAAGAGGCAATGAGGGATGGGCAATAAATGCTGGCCCAGCCAGCAAAGCCAACAACAACGTGAATGAATTTTTTAAAAATTTATATAACACTAGTGGCCATGATTTTATGTCCTCTCCTGCCCGGTGGGATATTACTGTCCTGCCAAACTAAATGGAGATTTAAATGCCTCACCGCATCCACAGGGGTGGACACACACCATGGCAGGACTTAAAATCCTGGCCAGTAAAACTTAGAACAACTTGTATTTATATAACACTTTTAACCTAATAAACCTTGTCATACTAATAGAGGAATATAAAGAGAAACAAAGAGCTAATATGTGAACTGCTTTCGCCAAGGGTCAGCCAATGGGGATAATGGCTTGAGAATTCCTTTCAGAATGTTTGAAAAAAAATTAACTTTTAAAATCTAGCGGCGACTTCCAAGATATGGATAAAATTACATTCCAACAACGGCACACTTACTGATGTGCAGTCATTATAATTAAGGTCGGGCAGATTAATTGAAGGGCTCATCTTAACCTGCTCATCCTTCCATCCAACAGCCCATTTCCAATTACTCAAGAGTGCACTGGCCCATCCAATAAGTCTCCGTGAGACCACTGTTCTCGACTAGGGCTGCACTTTGCCCAGAAGATTGAGAGATAATCAAGTAATTGTCTCCAATTCTGTTCGGGTCTGACACTACTTAAATATTAATATTCTAATTGCAACGTTGTGACCCCTGAGGTGATGTGAGGACTCAGTTTGACTCTTATCAATGCACTGCTGCACTGAAATTTGAATGTACACCTTGCTTTCTTTCCAATTTCAGGTTCCAAGCACCAAATGTCAACAGGTCAGCCTTGGCTCTCTCCTCTCAGTCAGAAAGTCATGGTTCAAAGCCCTCCCATGACAGCAGAGAGGTGAACAAGCAATTCGGGCGACCATTTCAGTACAGGACTGAAGGAGTTCTGGATTGTTGGTGGTGCTGTCTTTCAGATGAGATGCTGAACTGAGGCCCCATCTGTTCTCTCAGGTGAGCATTAAACATCGCAAGGTGCAATGTGAGGAGGAACAGGGAGCTGTATGGCTCATGATAACCAACCAACATCACCAAAACAGAAATAAAAACAGAAAATACTGGATGAACTCAGCAGGTCTGGCAGCATCTGTGTTGAAACAGAATTAACACTTCACGTCTAAGATGACTCTTCATCAGAACTCACTAGAACAGATTATCTGGCAGCCCTCTCACTCATGCCTGTAAAAAAAATTGGCTGCTGTTTCCTACATAACAACACTTCAAAAGTACTTCATTGGCTGCAAAATGCTTGTAGAAGGTGCTACAGAAATGCAAATTCTTTTTCCCTTTAAATAGAAGCAGAATAAAGCTACCTCTACTCTAATCCACAATGTCCTTCACTGTCTGTCTCAGAACAATTCCCTCCATACTGCAGCAATGTGAGACTTCAACAAAGGCAGTCAACAGCAACGCCCAAGTCAACATGCCCGGCACCAAGCCACTAATCATTCAAAACCAGGCCTGCTGGACGGGACATCTCATTTGTCTGCCTGACACTAGACTCCCTAACAACTGCTGTACTCAGAACTTGCTCATGGCAGGAGACTCCCGGGGAGACAATGGATACACTCTAGGGATGCCCTCAAAGCATCCCTGAAGAAATCAAACATCCCATCGACTCATGAGAGCCTTTGACTTATAACCAACCCAAACTGAGAAGTCTCATTCAGGGAGGCATCAAACCCATCGAGACACTTCGTCGGGGACATGCAGAGGTGAAGTTAAGACGTTGGAGGGAGCGCATTCAAGCAACACACCTACCCAACCCTTCAAGCACCAGCTGCCCCGCATGTGACAGAGACTGCAGGTCATGCATTGGACGTATCAGCCATCTCGGGATCCATCGAGCTGGAGTGGAAGCAAGTCATTCTTGATTCCGAGAGACTGCCTGAGAAAACTCATTATATCAATCGTGGTTGTGACTCCTGAGTGAGCTTATCAGTCTTAGTTCTGAATTCATGTTCCACTCTGTGCTTGGAAGTCATGCCTGCAGGAAAGTGTACTGAGACTGCCAAACTCATTTCATGTAGGAACATCACACACAACAGATTGTAATCAATCAGCATGTGCTGGATTTGAACCCAGGTCCCAGAGATAAAACACTAGCACTTGGAGTTTTTTTTTTGGGGGGGGGGGGTGGGGGTGTGGGGGAGCGGGGGGAGGGGAGGAGGGGGAATGGAGAGTTTCCGCTTTAGGTGCAAAATTGCACCAATGAGGTGATGATTCTAGCTTCCACTAAAATTTATTTGCACAGTCATAAACAAATTCTTCCCCGAGACATGAATCAGACGGTGTCATAGAGCCTGGGAGTGTCACAGTGTCTGGAAGTCTCCTGCCATGACTGACTCCCAGATCGAGCAGCTGCTTTGGGAGTGTAGTGTCAGGGAAATGAACTACACACCCGGTTAAGTGACGCTGGTTTTGAGTGATTAGTGCCTTGATGCTGGGCAAGTCAGCTTGGGAGAGAACGCCGCTATTCAGCCGCCTTTCTTGGCATTGTTTCTTAGCTTTTCTTTCTATTCAAAAGTATCCTTTCATGTATTTGTGTGGGAACTTGGCTTAATTAATGTTATTAATGCAGCTAAAACTGGGCTCGTCACCAAACTCGGCATTTTTAAAAAGTATTTTTATTAAGGAGGAACCTGAGATCACCGAAAATAACATATAAAACAATCCATTCTGAGCCGTCTAATAGTTCATTCTTCTGATTAGTTCCTTAGTAAATTAAATAATTTTTGATGAGGGGGAGTTTTTAAAGCACAACTAATGCCTGTGTACCTCAGAAAAGGGGTGCTGCTGAAAGAACCTTCCCTGGCCAGCAGAGCTAGCAAAATCTCACAATTTCTGGCTTGGCAGCAATGTCACTGGGCTGGTAACCCAGGGAGCCAAGCTAATGCCCTGGGATATGGGCTCTGGTGGGTTCGTGGCAGCTGGTGGAATTTAAGTTCAACTAATTAAGAAACTTTAATTAATAAAGCTGGCCTCAGTGGCAATCATGAAACGACCCATCGATCGTCGTCAAAACCCACCTGGTTTATTAAATGTCCTTTTGGGAAGGAAATCTGCCACCCTTATCTGACCTGGCCTTCATGTGGAATCCAGGCTGGCAGCAGTGTGGTTGACCCTTAACTTCCCTCTAAAATGGCTTAGCAAGCCACTTAGTTCAAGGGCAATTAGGGATGGGCAACAAGTGCTGGCCCTGCCGGCGATGCCCACATACCGTGAAAAGAGAAAGGGCAAAAGAAATCGAGCTCCCGGCGCACCCAAATTCCCTGCAGTGCTTAAAAAAAATCTGCGCTAAACAAAATAACAGCCTCATTTAAGAGGTATTTTGCCATTGTAATTTATGTTAGAAATTACAAGGAGCTGTGAAATATGTTCCTTACCTCAGTACAGCTTTGCTAACCATGTTACACTGGCCTAGGTGTCAAGGTAATTATAAAGAAACTATCAGGGTTTAATTCAGCACGTTAGGAGAATGTAAAGGATATTAATGCTAAACAAATCTTACACTACATCAGTGTCGCACAGGTCAATGAACTTGAAACAAAGATAATCATACAACCTTAACATTCGGTATTCCTGTACTGTGTTGCCCTGGTATAAATGCGGAGAGAGAGCTCTTTGAAATAAATGGAAGTTGTTTGGGAGTTTAATCTGTTAAAATGAAGGGACAACATGGGTCAACAGATTTCCACTTAAGATGTGGCATTTCTGTATCCTGGAATACTAATGTCGTAAATTGGCATATAATGGTATTTAATATTAAGGGGCATTACAGTTACATGGAATGCATGGCGTGGCCAATAAATAACTGCCTTGCGCAGTCATTTGGTATCATAGAGTTCTATAGAGCAAAATACATGGTACAGTGTGCATGAATGATCCCAAATGAACAACAGTGGGATGAATTTTATGGGCCCCAGGTGCTGGGTACCAGCTGGTGGAGGGCGTAAGATTGCAGTGGCACCCCCACTGTGTAACCCCGCCCATCCATGTGGATATTTTAACCATGGCTGGGGTGATGTCAGATGGCCCACCCACCCATGGGCAAATTGAGGCCCTTAAGTGGCCATTTCATTGTCGCTTAAGGCCCCTTCCTGCCACCTGCTGGGATTTTACTGGGAGACCGACGCCAAGTACCCAGACCACTAGGTCTCGCCTGACGGCATCGTGACCAGGGGAAGGGGGAAGAGGGGGCTGCTTCCTAGGCCGGTGCCCGGTGCAGATAGCAGGCACCTCCGCACACCCAACCCCCACCCCAACCCCTGCCAGGGCTCCCCCCCACCAGCTCCCACCACCTTTCCACATCCTGTCCATCCCATCCCCAAAACCACGCCACCACAACCTGCCAGCCTGGCCTTGGTGGGAACCCAAATTTACCTGAAAGCCTGGGTTTCCTTTGGCACCTCCTCACTGGGACTGCCTTCGCCCCAGCAGTGACCACCGCTCCCTGCCAGGACCAGGCAGCTATAAAATGGCTGCCTGGTCAGATGGCCAAGAACATCGACAGTTACCCTGGCAAATGGGGATCCTGCCACACAAGTAAAATTCAGCCCAGTGCCTTTCCCTGCGTGAAGAAAGGGCCAGAACGAGCGACTGTTAATCATCTCAATTTTGTATGTAAAAAAAAACCTAACCTGCTCTAATCTGATTTGCCCCGTTGGCAAAGGACCAGACCTTAACCAAGGAGACCGTGCTATCCATCGACCCCCCCCGGCTTGAGCTGACTTGTCGCCAGGTCAACAGTTAGAGAACGACAGAACTTCCCAAAATGTCCGAGTCAATGGAGGACGCTGTGGAGAAAAAATAATTAGTCATGGTTCCCTCATCCTGAACACCGTGTAGCTAGTCCTAAATACATGACCCCTTCCCCTGAGGCTATGAACCTTGGTTCTAGACTCTCCTAGGAGAGGAGAAACAGCATTCACCCTGTAAAGCCCTCTAACAGTTTTGTGTATAATTAGTGAATTGACATCAAGGCAGACGCAGAACCATGGACAGACCTGGTGAGGGACCTTCAAGGCAATTCCTGAATCAGGAATGTGAGGAAAAAGGGAACATAAAGCCAAAAAGATTGAGGCAAGGATGACAAATTCTCTTCTTCCCTTAATGTATCTACATCTACTTCTTCAAAATCGAAACAACAGATATGATGGGAGTGAGGTAGGGGGAGCAGTGAGATCAAGGTATGGTTCTGCTTTGCTGCTGATGAAAATGAATTGAAAATCCTGGAGAATTACCTCCAATTCCGCTAAACTGCCCTTTTCAATGCGTTTCCTGTTTGTTCCTTATTTTGAGAAATATACACTTGACCATTGACAACCCAGCGGACCACCATTTAATCAGCTAGATAGCACCAGTCAGGCTGGGCAAGGGGAGAGTTGCGTCCATAACCTACCTCCACCAGCAATGGAATTTAATGGTGTCCCTGAGAGCAGGCCAGAAGGCAGAGGTGGAGGGGGTTGGAATGTGGGGTAATGGTGGGGTGGAGGTGGGGTGGGGGGGGGGGGGGGGGGGGGGTGGGCGCGGGTGTGGGGGTGGGGTGGGGTGCAGATGCAGTGGTGGGTGCTGGATAATGGGGTGGAAGGTTCAGGGTGGAGAGCACATTGTCTTCTCAATTCTCCCCAATTAAGTCCAGGGCGGGGGGAATGGTCAAGAACAATCTTCCCACCCAGGTGCCAGTTGCGGCAATGGTTGGTGAGAGGCCACACCATGTGGTATCTCCTGGTGAACATGCCTGGGGGTGGGGGTGGGGGGGGGGGCGGTGTGGTTCACTCATATTTGGGTACTCTGTGCCCCATGGAGGCACCCACTGGCACAAGGACTGCTCGCACGGGAAGATACCCCCACCCTGCCCTTTACACCGACTCCCCTCTCTCCCCTCGCTGGGGGCCTACCTGATGAGGATCCCGGTGAGCCATCCCCACTTACCTGTGTTCGGTGGAGGGGTGGGGGGATGGCTCCAGTGATGACCCGCCTCCTGGGGACCACTGCAGTACTGGCAGTGGCCAACGCTCCCAGTGACGTTGCTGGTACTGAATGGCCAGCAACTCTGAGGGGGTGGGATATCTCCCCTGCAGAGGCTGAGAACCCCCAGAGCAGGCTGTAGACTGCCTGATTGGCTTTTGACCAGGGTGTGGCTCCCGGATATGGCCACGGTGGCATTGTCACCGACACCCCAAGCAGTGGACAGGCCCCCACTCTGATTATTCAATCTGGCCCATACCATCATAGAACAGTACAGCAGAGTAGAAGGCCATTCGGCCCATCGAGTTTATGCTAGCTCTTTCGATCAGCAATCCAGTGAGTCCCGCTTCCTGGTCTTTCCCAAATCCCTGCAATTTTTCCTCTTTCAATAATTCGCCCAGTTCCCTTTCGAAGGTCACTATTGACCACCCTAACAGGGGGTGCATTTTAAGCTGAAGCAATGCCAGCGCTAAAAAAAAAACACTATTTTTCCTCATGTCACCTCTGTTCCTTAATCAGCTTAAATCTTGCCCCCTGGTTTCGAACCTTAGTCATTGGGAACGGTTTCTCTTTATTTACTCCATCGAAACCTTTCCCAACAGGCACTATCAAATCTCATTTATCTTCCCTGCTGTACGAAAAGCAACACCAACTTCTCCCGTTACCAGCGCCAGTCATGTGAACTTGGACTGATCCTTAACTCGAAGAACACTGAAGCCAGTTGTGGTGTACCTACCGTTACCCTGGTTGAAACTCAAACAAGGCCTCCCTGAGTCCAATCATGCGCCTGACAGTGCATTTAATCAACCAGCATCCTGGGAAGAGAAAAAGAAAGCTGGAAAGGCAGAAGGAACAAAGGTAGGAAAGAAAGGAGGAAGTTGCATTGATATAGCGCCTTCATGATCTCAGGATGTCCCAAAATGCTTTGCAGCCAATTAAGTGCTTTTGAACTGTAGTCGGTTGGAATGGAGGAACTGTGACAGCTAATTTGTGCACTGCAAACCTGAATTAACAAAGTGACAGTGACCAGATAATCTATTTTTATGTGATGTTGATTGAGGGATAAACATTGACCGGGGGACTCCGGGGAAAATTCCCACGCTCTTCTTCAACACAGTGGCCGTGGAATCTTTTAAATCCACCTGAGAGGGCAGACGGGGCCTTGGTTTAATGTCTCACGCGCAAGGCAGCACCCCCAACATCACAGGGGAGGTTATCGACAAGTGTTTGAACAGTTTCTGGCATCATACATTACATTCTCGAAGAAGTCTTGCATTTCTCAAATCAACCCTGTAGGAGAATAACAGGGATTGCCCTTCTGCAGAATGAATGAGAGGTACACCCGGTAAGGTGCAGTCCCAGTAATGTCAGGCATCACAGACCACATCAGCTTTTTTTTCTCAAAATGCACAAACAGTGATGTTATGACTTAATATGTAATTCAGAATCTGAATGGTTCTCATTTTTCAGAGTCACCGTGAAGAGTTCCGATTTTGAGATATTTGCAGAATGTAGATAATGAATGTTATTGCTTCTGAAGCTCAGTCTAAATAGATTGCATTTAGGATATTTCTTTCCATAAGGCTTTTGCTCAGTAGGATTTGTGTGCCCCCTTGCACAATCCTATTCAAGCCGTAGGAAAAAAGCATAACCATTATTAAAGTTGACCTTTTAAGTTCTTCTCAAAGAAATATCTATGACCAATCTATTAAACAGAATGATATTGTTTCCTGCAGAATACCTTTGCATAAGACACACTTGAGGTGTTGAGCTGAATAAGTGTATGTACACTGCTCTCAGAATGGATTAGCGGGTAATTGAGGTGCAGTTACTTATTGATGCACCAGCTAGGCCCAAGGTTTAATCCTTGGTGTGTCATTTAAAAAAAAAAATAAAGATGCAGTATGAGCATTGCTGACAAGGCTGGCATTTATTGCCCCATCTGATGTTGCCCTGAGGAGGTGGTGGGCCAACTTCATGGCCACTTCAGTAGGCAGTTAAGAGTCAACCATGGTGGGCATCTGGAGTCACATGCAGTGCAGACCAGATAAGATCCCTAAAGGACATCAGTGAGACTGTTGGATTTTTAACAATAATCCAGTTTGCTGGTTACTGGGGTGTAATGAATTTGCTCTTTTTAGCCACATTGTGTAGTGAGTGCTTAATCGGCATTTCTTGTTGAGAACGATCATCAAAGGCAACCACTGTCTTTCATATGAGATGTTAAACTGTGGATCCCATGGTCCTATTTACGAAAAACAGCAAGGGAGTTACCTCTGGTGTCTTGACCAATATTTGTTCCTCAACCAGCATCGTTGAAACAATTATCAGGTCACTATTACATTGCTGTCTGTGGGAGCTCGCTTTGTGCAAATGAGCTGCCACATCTCCCTACATTACAACAGTAGTCACACTTTGAAAGATCTTAACCGGCTGTAAAGTGCTTTGGGGGCATCTGATGTCATGGAAGATGCTGTATAAGGGCACGTTCTTTTACTGCTGGTGTAACTGTTGGGTGAGAAAGTGCTTGAGATTGGCTGGAATGGATTTAAAAGCCTACCAACACTCTAGGTGAAGACTGACCACATGGTAGTGGAACCTGGTACCTACAGTGGCATAGTGGAACGAACATCAGCCCTTCAGGAGGGTAAAAGAGGAGAAAGAAAAGACAATTGTACAACATGTCGATGGGATATAAATTTGCTTCTTCAGAGCTCTGAAGAAGAGTCATACAGACTCGAAACGTTAACTTTGTTTTTCTCTCCACAGATGCTGTTAGACTTGCTGAGTTTTTCTAGCATTTTCTGGTTTTGGTGTATAAAAGTAGGGAGGTTATGCTTCAGTTGTACAGGGCACTGGTGAGACCACATCTGGAGTACTGTGTACAGTACTGGTCTCCTTATTTAAGGAAAGATGTAAACGTGTTAGAAGCAGTTCAGAGAAGGTTTACTAGGCTAACACCAGGAATGGGTGCATTGTTTTATGAGGAAAAAGTTGGACAGGTTAGGCTTGGATCCACTAGAGTTTAGAAGAGTAAGAGGCGATTTGATTGAAGTCTTTAAGACCCTGAAGGGGCTGTACAGAGTGGATGTGGAGAGGATATTCCCTCTTGTGGGAGAATCTAGAATTAGGGATCACTGTATAAAAATAAGGAGTCGCTCATTCAAGACAGAGATGAGGAGAATTTTTTTCTCTGAGAGGATCATGAGTCTTTGGAACTCTCTTCCTCAAAAGGCAGTGAAAACAGGGTGTCTGAATATTTTTCAAGCAGAGCTAAATAGATTATTGGTGAGCAAGGGGGTGAAAGGTTGTTGGGATAGGCAGGCAAAGCAGGCCTGAAGAGCCGAGTGGCCTACTCCCGCCCCTAGTTCATATGTTTGTATGTGTTCAAAATCATGAGGGGTCAAGGGAGAGTAGATAGGGGAAAAACCATTCCCTTTGGTGGAGGGATCAAGAACGAAAGGATCCCGATTTAAGTGGTCTCCTCTACACTGGGGAGACCAAACACACACGGGGTGACCGCTTTGCGGAACACTCCCATTCAGCTCGCACACATAAACCCCCCAAGCTTCCGGTTGCCTGTCATTTTAATTCTCCACCTTGCTCCCAAACTGACCTTTCCCATGGCCGGCTCCAGTGTTTCAGTGAAGCTCAACACAAGTTCGAGGAACAGAAACATATCTTTCGACTCAGAGCCCTACAACCTTTTGGATTCAACGTTGAGTTCAACAACTTTCGATCATAACCTCTGCCTCCATCTTAATCTATTTTTTTCTCTCTCTTTTTGTTTGTTTTGCTGCGTTTGGTCTTCACTTTGTTTCTTTCTTTATCCCTTTATGTTGCATTGGGATGGTTTTTTTATGTAGTGATCCATGCCTCATTTGAACACAGCCTTTGTTTCTTTACTATATCCATTTACCACTCTCTTTGGCTGTCACATCATGAAATCTTTGGTTATTTAACCTTCCCCGCGCTCCACCCTCTCACAGGCCTGCTCCTTCCTCCTTCCCCCCTTTACAGTTGCTTAAAAACTCTTACATTTCTAAAGCAAAAACAAAAATATCTGGAAAAACTCAGCAGGTCTGGCAGCATCTGCGGAGAGGGGCACAGTTAACGTTTCGAGTCTGAATGACCCTTCAACAGAACTAAGTAAAAATAGAAGAGGGGTGAAATATAATCGGGTTTAAGGGGTGGGTGGGGGTGGGACAAGAAGATAGTGGGCCAGTGATAGTTGAAGATAACCAAAAGATCTGCTGAGTTTTTCCAGGTATTTTTGTTTTTGTTTTGGATTTCCAGCACCCGCAGTTTTTTGCTTTTATCTTACATTTCTATCTTTCTTCAGTTCTAACGAGAGGTCATCAACCTGAAAACAGTAAGCCTGTTTCTCACCGTAGTTGCCGCCTGACCGGTTCAGCATTTCCCAGCTTTCCTTGCTCTTATTTCAGATTTCCTGCATCCGCAGTATTTTGCTTTTTAAGGGAACTGGCAAAAGAAGCAACGATGGCATGAGGAAAGTCTTTTTTTATGCAGCGAGTAGCTAGGATTTGGAATGCCCTGTCTGAGGCTTTCAAAAGAGAATTGTATAATTATCTGAGGAGAAAAAAAATTTGCAGGGCTATGGGGGAAAAGTCTGACAATGTTGGAAATGCAAGAGTGAACCAGGACAAACTTCAGAGTGAATTGAGAGCAGGCGATGCTCATCGAAGCCTGGACTTAAGAGCTGGGCTTTTCGCCAAGGAGAGAGTGTTTTGCTTCTGGACAGGGAAAGGGTCCAGAAGGGAGGAGTGGAAACTGGTATTTGTGCTGAACTAAATTTTAACGGCAAAGCAGTAGTGATTCACTGAATGTCTTCAGCTGCCTGATTCGGTACATGGACATCTGCCTGTTAAACAAAGATGGTGGTGTGGGACTGTGGGGGGGCGGTGTTGGTCTTGCAGAGCCAGCATGGACAAGATGGGCTGAGTGGTCTCCTTCTGTTCCGCGATACTAGGAAATTGTAATTGTCGTCATGGGAGACGAGGCTGTGATGAGGACAAGGATTTTTGCTCTGGAGGGTTCAGTGGAGTTTGGCAAGAATGAGGTTGGCTGTTCTCAAATGTGTGGGATCGGGTTTACACCTGGCAGGATTTGGGAGCTACGTGAGGAAGATATCGGAAAAACCAGGTCTGGAAGAGGCATCTCCACCCAAGGTGACCATTCTCACTGCCGTCTGGAGAAACATCTTCCCGCTCACTGTTTGCTGGGATCACTTGTCTGTCCCAGCGCTTTGGTCTGGTCTTGTGATAGAATTCTATTCTATAACCATGTTCCAGTATTTAAGTACTGCAGCCTTAGCACCACAGACAACGCAATGTATTCTATTGCCAGTGAATGGCAATTAACAGATTTTCCTATTTTAACAAAAGGAAGAAAGAAAAGCAAGAACTTGCATTTTTATAGCACCTTTCATGGCCTCAGAATGTCCTAAAGTATTTTGCAGCCAATGAAGCACTGAAGTGTAGTCACTGTTATCATGTAGGAAATGCATCTAATCTGCTTAGAGCAAAAACCCACCAACAGCAATAATGGCCATATAATCTGTTCGGACAATGTTGGTCAAAGGATTAATATTTGCAAGGATGGCCAGAGAGAATTCCACCAGCACTTGTTCAAATACTTGCCATTGGATTTTACTTGTCTACCTGAAGAGCCAGACAGAGCCTTGGTCTGATCTAAAAGATTAAAAGGCTCCCCATTCCAGAAAAAAAGCCGAGGACAGACTTTAATAACTCAGCAAGTGTTTGCTTGTGTGGGACTGAATCATAGACGTTTATAGCACAGAAGGAGGCCATTCAGCCCATTGTGTCCACACTAGGCAACAAAGACCTGACTATACTAATCCCATTTTCCAGCACCCAGCCCATAGCCCTGGAGGCTATGGCAACGCAAGTGAGAATCTAAATATTTCTTAAATGTTACAAGAGTTTCTGACTCAACCACCCTTTCAGGCAGTGAGTTCCAGACTCCCACCACCCTCTGGGTGAAAAGATTTCTCCTCAACTCCCCTCTTAGCCTTCTACCTCTTACCTTAAATCTATGCCTTCTGGTTATTGACCCCTCTATTAATAGAAAAAGTCCCTTCCTATCCACCCTATCTATGCCCCTCATAATCTCATACACCTCTATTAGGTCTCCTCTCAAACTTCACTGCTCCCGGAATAACAACCCCAGCTTATCCAATCATTCTTCTTAGCTGAGACCCTCCAGCCCAGGCAGCATCCTGGTAAATCTCCTCTGCACCTTCTCCAGTGCAATCATATCCTTCTTATAATGTGGTGACCAGAACTGCACATAATTCTCCAGTTGTGGCCTATCAGGCATTTTATACAGTTCCTGCATAACCTCCCTGCTCTTATATTCTGCGTCTCAGCTAATAAAGGCAAGTATCCCATATGCCTTCTTACCCACCTTATCTACCTGCCCTGCTACCTTCAGGGATCTGTGGATATGCACACCAAGATCCCCCTGATCTTCAGTATATTCCAGGTTCCTACAATTCATAGTGTAATCCCTTGCTTTGTTAGCCCTCCCCAAGTGCATCATCTCACACTTTTTCAGGTTGAATTCCATTTGCCACTGTTCTGCCCACCTGGCGAGTCCATTGGTCAGGTGCAGACCTGGCAAACCATAAGATTGCTGGCTGGCAGGAGGCAGAGAGTGGGGATAAGGGGGTCCTTCTCAGGATGGCTGCTGGTGACTAGTAGAGTTCCGCAGGGGTCAGTGTTGGGACCACAACTTTTCACTTTATACATTAATGATCTAGATGAAGGAACTGAGGGCATCCTGGCTAATTTTGCAGATGATACAAAGATAGGTGGAGGGACAGGTAGTATTGAGGAGGCGGGGAGGCTGCAGAAGGATTTGGACAGGTTAGGAGAATGGGCAAAGAAGTGGCAGATGGAATACAACGTGGGGAAGTGTGAGGTCATGCACTTTGGTAGGAATTCATTTTGACTTTTCGCTGGTTCCTCCAGCTTACATGTTTCCTACATCAATGACAATACTTCAAAAGAACTTCATTGATAGAGGCATAGACTATTTTCTAAATGGGGAGAGAATTCAGAAATCTGGAGTGCAAAGGGACTTGGGAGTCCTAGTCCAGGATTCTCTTAAGGTTAACTTGCAGGTTGAGTCGGTAGTTAGGAAGGTAAATGCAATGTTGGCATTTATTTCGAGAGGACTAGAATATAAAAGCAGGGATGTGCTGCTGAGGCTTTATAAAGCTCTGGTCAGACCACATTTAGAATATTGTGAGCAATTTTGGGTCCCGTATCTCAGGAAGGATGTGCTGGCCCTGGAGAGGGTCCAGAGGAGGTTCACGAGAATGATCCCAGGAATGAAAGGCTTAACATATGAGGAACATTTGAGGACTCTGGGTCTGTACTCAATGGAGTTTAGAAGGATGAGGGGGGATCTGATTGAAATTTACAGAATACTGAAAGGCCTGGATAGAGTGAACATGGGGAAGATGTTTCCATTAGTAGGAGAGACTAGGACCCAAGGACACAGCCTCAGAGTAAATGGAAGACCTTTTAGAACAGAGATGAGGAGAAACTTCTTTAGCCAGAGAGTGGTGAATCTATGGAATTCATTGCCACAGAAGGCTGTGGAGGCCAGGTCATTGAGTGTATTTAAGACCGAGATAGATAGGTTCTTGACTGGTAAGGGGATCAAAGATTACGGGGAGAAGGTGGGAGAATAGGGTTGAGAAACCTACCAGCCATGATTGAATGGCAGAGCAGACTCGATGGGCTGAATGGCCTCATTTCTGCTCCTATGTCTTATGGTCTTATGGAAACTCCTCATAGTCAAAGTCTGACAATGCCTGTGAAGCAAATTCACACATGAATGGGTGAAGATAAGATAGGTAATCTGTGTACCCCAGCATTAAGCAGATCCTGCAGGAAAGAGGGAGAAACAATTGATGGGATGAAATTTAACATCAAAAAGGCAAAGAAATTAAATTTCATTTTGACTTTTCACTGGTTCCTCCAGCTTACATGTTTCCTACATCAATGACAACACTTCAAAAGAACTTCATTGGCTGTAAGCGCTTGTGACATCCTACGAAAATAACTTACAGAGCTCGACATGGTTGGTGCAGGAAGGATGTTTCCTCTGTCTGTGGGTGGGAGGGGGGGTATAACCAGGGAAAGCAGACCCAGAATAAGGGGCAGGCCATTTAGGACTGAGATGAGGAGGAATTTCTTCATTCAGAGGGCGGTGAATCTTTGGAATTCTCTGTCCCAGAGGGTGGTGGAGGTCAGTCGTTCAGTAAGTTCAAGGCTGAGATCGGTAGATTTCTACATATTAAAAACATCAAGGGATACAGAGATAGTGCAGGAAAATGATGTTAAAGTAGAAGATCCGCCATGATCTCATTCAACTGCAGAATAGACTCGAAGGGCTGAATGGCCTACCACTGCTCTGATTTCTTATGTCCTTATTACAACAGGAGTAGGTCATTTAGCCCCTCGAGTCTTTCTGCCTGTCAATGAGTTGATGGCTGATCTGTGACCTAACTCCCTCTACCCTTTTTATTTATCCCTTAATACATTTGGTTAACAAAAGTCTATCAAACTCATATTTAAAATTAACAATTGATCTGGCATCAATTGCCATTAGTGGAAGAGAGTTCCAAACATCCGGATTACCCTTTGTGTGAAGAAGTGTTTCCCAATTTCACTCCTGAAAGTTCTGGTTCTAATTTTTAGACTATGAGACCATGAAAGTCATGAATAAAAACACACATCTTCCTTCCCCTTCTTTCAAAAGAATCAATAATATTTCTTGTTTCCCTGTGAGGTGACTGGTGCCCAGCATTGTAAAGAACAGGGAAGATAAGGCCTCCTAACATAAGAGAACGATAAAGGGAGACCTACTGAAATTGATGGAAAAGAAAGACATGTATTTTATCTAATGCCTTTCATCCGCAGCATGTCCCAAAGCACTTTAAAGCCAATGAAATACTTCTTGAAATGTTTAAGGTTTGAAGTCATTGTTGTCATGTAGAAAACACAGCAGCCGATTTGAACTCAGTGAACTCCCACAAACAGCAATGTGATAATTTCTGTGATGTTGATTGTTGGATAAATATTGGCCAGGACACCAGGGGTAACTCAACTGCTCTTCTTCAAAATAGTGCCATGGGATCTTTTACAACCAAGTAGAAAGGCAGACAGAGCCTCAGTTTAGCATCTCATCAGAAAGACAGCACTTCAGACAGTGCAGCACTCCCTCAGTCTGGAGTGTCAAGTTTGATTTTCATGCTTAATTCTTGGAGTGGGATTGTGAACCCATAACCTTCTGGCTCTGAGGTGGCTCTGGCTCCACAGAGCTAATAGTTTCTGCAAGAAGCTGGCTAACCATAATGATGCGGTACAAAAATAAAAAATGGCATTCATTATATATTATTTCATCAGTTGTGTCCTCTCCAGGGCCCAGCTGTGATTACTTCAAAGAGATTTTGATTTACTTAGGTTTTTTTTGGCTAGAGTGCTACTTGAAATGATGGGGAGGAGTTTTTTGTCATGTAATTGCATTCCAACTAGAAACTACAAATTGGTCCCTTGATTGATTGGTGGCAGTGTTTAACTGTGTTGTACACTGATAACCACTCTTGTCACGGATTGCTTTGCTCATCTTCATTGGCTGTAGATTTTTCATTGTCCCAGTTTTGTTCCCAATCTCTCTCCTCCTAGATGAAAGAAAGAACTCGCATTTATATGGAGTCTTTTCACAACCTCAGGGCATTGCATCCACCAAAGTACTTTTTGAATTGTAGTCGCTACTGTAATGTTCAAAGCCCAGCAGCACATCTTTGCGCACAACATGCTCCCACAAACAGCAATGAAATAGATGACTAGATAATCTGAGTTATTTAGTGACGTTGATTGAGGGAGAGACATTGGCTTGAGGAATAATAAAACTTCATTGGATTGTAGAATGGTAGAATGACGCATCACAGAAGGGAGCCTTTCAGCCCATCTTGCATGTGTCTCCTTAGCAAAGCTATTCAACTCATTCCACTCCTCTGTACTTTCCCCATAGCCCTGCAAATGCTTTCCCTTCAACGATTTACTCCAGTTGCTTTTGAAATTCACTGGTTAATCTGTTCCCATTGTCCTTTCAGGCAGTGCAATCCAGATCACAACAACTTGTTGTGTAAGAAAGCTTTCCTCATCTCGCATCCGATTCTTTTGTCAATCACCCCTATCACTAAACTTTCTGGTACTGGAAACAGCTTCTCCTTATTTCATTTATCATGATTTTGAACACCTTTATCAAATCTCCCCATCACCTTCTCTGCTTTAAGCAAAATGATCTGCTCCTCTCTAGTACAAGTGGAATCTCACACCTCCCGAACCTGTGACCACTACCATCTAGAAGGAAAAGGGCGGCGGATGCATGAGAACACCATCACTTGCAAGTTCCCCTCCAAGCCACACACACACCATCCTGACTTGGAAATATATCACTGTTCCTTCAGTGTCTCTGGGTCTCCCTTGAACTTGGAACTCCCTCCCTGACAGCACTGTGGGTGTACCTACACCACATGGACTGCAGCGGTTCAAGAGACAGCTCACCACCACCTTCTCAAGGGCAATTAGGGAAGGGCAATAAAAGCTGGCCTATCCAGCAATGCCCACATTCCATCAACGAATAATAAAAAAACATGCAGTATCATATTTGTGTGCTAGAGACGTAACAGTTTCTCTGTGTTAGATAGTGCCTGCTCTACTCCCATGAAAAAATTTAAGAGTCAAGACACAAGAGCGGAACTGGCTGTTGTAGCTGGTGGTGCAAGACCCTTGAATCAATGGGCCACCTCTTGTTTCCTGCTTTATTTCTTTATCAATACAGCAAATATTCTCCTTCTGCTCAGTCACATTGCTTGTGGTGTAAAAACTGCAGCACTCTTGATGCTCTGTCTCACAGGCAATTGAAGTTCGGTGGCTGTAATAAGTAGTATCAGATCAGCCTGAGAAGACTAGCTACTTTTGAGTGTCATTTCATGTGGGAATGATATATACTTAGCCAGGATTGACTGCAATGTGCCATAATCTATTCGCCTGACGGAGTGTTATAAGGCTGCGACAATTGTACTCTATCATTCGCAGGGATCAAAATGCTGTAAAGGCCCCATTGCCTTAATGTCTCTCTCTTTTCTTTGCTTTCATTGTTTCACATTTCTCATTTAGGAAGACTTAGCAGGATTCAGCAATAAATCCGAGGATACTCTATTATATAATGCATCGTGTGTGGCTATGCGAATTGCAGCATTTAATCGAGCAAATGGCAGGATCAACTACAAGGCTCAAAATGATTGTTTTCAGCCTTGTATTTTCTAGTCAACAATTCCTCTGAGGAAAAAAAGAGATCCTGATTCAAAGACAGTGAAGACCTTTGGTGCTTCTTTGAAATTCTTTCTTGGGCTGTGGGCATTTGTTGCCCATTTCAAATTGCTCATGAACCATGTGGCTTGCTAGGCCATTTCGGAGGGAAGTTAAGAGTCAACCACATTGCTGTGGGTCCGGACTCCCATGTAGGCCAGGCCAGGTAAGGGTGGCTGACTTACTTACTTCCCTAAAGGGCACACCTGAACCAGATAGGTTTTCACATCAATTGGAGGTAGTTTCATGGTCACCATTACTGAGACTGCTTTCAATTCCAGATTTTATTAATTGAATTTAAATTCGACCAGCTGTCATAGTGGGATTCAAACCCATGCCCCCAGGGGGTTAACCTGGGCCTTGTGGATTACTAGTCCAGTGACATTACCACTATGCCACCATCTCCCCCACCAACAGTTCTGAGCAATTACGCCTTATTTTGCTTGTCAACACTCCTGTGAAAGATCTTGTGACATTTTATGTTGTTAAAGGTCCTATATAAATGCAGGTTGTTGTTGAATAGACCTGGCTGCTCAGGCCCCTGCACTAGTGGTATCCTCCAACGCTGGCAGGGTTTGCCATGGGCATCTTCTACATCCTCGGGATTTAAAGCAAAGAATCTTCCCCACCCTCCCATGCAGGTAAGCTAATACAGCCACAAGACTAAGTCCAAGAACTTTCTTTATCTTCCACTTTATGGTCCGGAAATGACACTGCTTCATTGGATGGGGGGGAGAGAAGGTTGAGTGGTGTACCTCGCGTGTAATGGATCTGAGAATGGTCAGGGTGGACATCCTGAGCTAACAGAAATGGAACTTGTTCTGAGATGGGTCCTTCTATCTCGGACTCTAGGCATGGGACTTGGCTCTTAGACAGGCTGTAGACATACTTTGGTATCTGCTTAATACTTGTTTATTCGTATTACATCTAAACAGGTTACAGATTAGGCATATTGCTCCTAGGCATCGTTCCAACCTCTCTTGCGAGTGTCTAACACATAACGGACTGGTGTCAGTGGTACATCATCATTTATGTCATGCATTAGCATTTCCCATCTGTTAATCCTTTATACTACACCCCCCCCCCAAATATACTATCCAACTTTCAACAACAACATGAAACTTTGTCTTTAACTATTTAGAATGTATTTCTGTAACTCCCATTTTACAATGACAGATTCTACTAAACTCCAAATCCTACTCTTTCCCTCCCTGAGTCACAGGCCTGGGGGATTCAATCTCCCACAGTATTCTCAACCCTTAGGGAAGATGTCCTGGAGGCACGAGGGCTTTCTTCTGGATCTGGCAGGCCATCATCATGTGCAGAATAGGACAGCACTTTAGCAGCATTGCTGTCAGCATAGCTGGGAAGCAGAGTGCAGGGTGCAGAATGACTGAACTGCGAGAACAAGAAAGTCTTTTCAACCCAAAGGACTGATCCAAGAGAAAGGACTGAAGAGAATTGACCTTTGGACCCTCTTGGACTAGAAGAGAAGAACTCAGGAAACTCTGAGGAACTTGTTGCTCCCTCAAAGTACATAGGGAAAGAGCTTCAGAAGTCGAATGATCTTCAACTCCAGGAAGGGCTGTCACAGCTGGATCATCCACTGCTGTGTCGAGGATTGAAGATCCGCGATTTCAATGAAGTTAGACAACGAAGAAACAAGGGACCAAATTTCTGTAAGACTGTCGGGAAAAGAAGAAAAGATGATTTCCCACTAATACTTCAGGAGGGCTGTCTACTTTTTGTAGGCAGTGATAAGAGAGCCACACTTCTCTCTCTATGAGGTTGCTCCACTATGGGCAATGGGAAGAATTTCTGAGAACCTGGAGGCAAGTCAGCTTCATCTTCTGTAATGAGATGAATTTCCTGTAGACAATGAACTCGGAGACAAGGTTACTGTACAGGATTCTGCAGATTCAGAAGTGCTGAAGATTCTGCTGCAGTTTCTCTGCTGACATCTGGGGTGAAGAAGACATCCAGCTGGGTGAAGTATGGGTGGCAATTGACTTTCACTCCTGGGAAGGTACCAGCGCTTCAGCAGCATAATCCTCAGTGGACTCTGACCTGGACTCAGGCAATTGACAGTTTCTGTAGAAGACTCTTCATGGACAACAGGTGGTAGGCTAGGCAATACATTGGTAGGTTCAGTGGAACTAAGATCTGAATGCAGCTGTAACCACTAAAAACAAGGCCGACTCCTCTAAAAAGACAACAGAGACTTCATATGGTAGATCCATCAACTGGGAAGATGAATCATTCTCTAGGACCTCAACATTCAAGAGATCACTCAATGCTGGAAGGAATTCTTCCTCATCACTCTCCAGGAAGAGCCAATTCAGATCTATCAGGTCTTCATGGGGATGGTGACCATCTGCTGTAATGCCTTCTGTATCCTCCACCTCCGGCCTTACTTCATGAAGAACTGAGTGCTTCATAACTTCTAGCCTGCCCGGGCCTCGTGGATGGTGTCCCTGTGAAAGAAAGGAATTTACTGCTGAGTATATGGACTTCATTGGCTTCTGAAGGCTGAAGCCCCACTGGTTCTAAACAAAAGGGTGAAGATTGTTACAAGAAAGGCAGTGAGTTGTTCAAATGATAATTCACCTGGTTTGTCTAGGATTCGTAGAAGTTTGCCAATACCGCCACCCAACAAGGACGTACGTTGAGTGTGAAGAACATAGAGTGAATCAATAGTCTGTCACCCCTTGTAGCAAAGAGAAGCAATAACCCTGCCTTTGATTGGAAGGCCTATGCTGCTTGGACCTTGTAACTTGATGTCTGATGGATGACGGGTCATTGACTGAAGTCATTCAAGATCATCTGCTAATATGTTAACAGCAGCTCCAGTATCAATTTTAAAAGTAGTACCGAAACCTTGAACTTGCGCTCTGACTCATCAGTAGTCTGGATTAAGACTATCAACTTCCCCTAGGAATTCAGCAATGATGCCTTGTTCTGAACTTTCCATGTCTTGGATGGAACGTGTTTCATAAATACTTTCTTGAACTTTGTTTTGAATACATTCCATTAAAATTACTGGATTTGCAGAATTGCTTGAAATGTCCGGTTTTGCTGAACTGGGAGCTTTCCCATGGCCCCTGCTGGACAGTCCTGGCATCTATGCTGCCACAGTGCAAGAATCTCAAAATGGCTGCCTGTGTGGAGTTTCCCGCCCTTTCTCCTGGTTTGGTGGGTGTTCTTGTGGGTGGGGCCACTGGCCATGGGCCTCCCAGTCAACCTACCCAGTGAAGCCCCAGTGTCGCCCCAAATTATAGCCCAGTTAGATTCTCTAAACTCACACACTGGACCGCTTGATCCAATATAAGATCATCTTTGGTCTGCAGAATGTCGGAGATATTTTCCATACTGAACACCCATGACTGAGGGATCATGGGTTAGCTCATCCTTCAGCGCCACATCGCTGCAAGAACGAGCGAGGCGATATAGGGCGATTCGAAATAATTCAACTGATTCCCCAGGTTGTTGCGGCCTTTGGTTAGAACATGCTCATCCAATTACTATGTTTTGCTTGCGCTAAAGTAAGTGTCAAAGGCTTTAAGAATGGACTCAAAGTCCACGGTGGACTCATGCACCCTTAGCCTTAGGAGAATGTCTTCTGTTACTGCCCTATAGCGTATAAGGAAAGGAACTGACTTGAAGCTTTTGCTTCTTTTCGTGAAGGCTTGATGCTGCTCGAAACTGGAGAAAATGGCATTTCCATGATTCCCACTGCTGGCCTCTCTGCGGGCCCTTGGTACAGTCAAATTGGTGGGGTAAGGACAGTGACTGGTCACTATGTACGGTCATTGTTACCTATCCGGTGTGCCTCCTCCTTCTGCAGATTCTTTACAAGCTAATTTCAAAAGTGTCTTCACTCTGTCATTCCTTCGAAAACACCGATGCCTTTTTTACATCAATGTCTTCACTGCTGTCACCATGTTCCGAGATGTGTCCCTCTATCTTGGACTCCAGGCGTGGGACAGACTGTAGACACACTCTGGTATCTGCTCAACACTTGCTTATTAGTTCTATATCTAAACAGGTTACAGAGAAGACACATTGCTCCTAGTCATGGTTTCAACCTCTCTCCCAAGTCTAACGCAAGACTGACTGATGTCAGTGGTAAATCATCATCTACGTCATGTACTAGCGTATCCCATCTGTTAACAGTTTATACTACAGAACTTACACAAAGCAAGAGGCTGAACAAAAGGGGGAAGATCACAAGGTAAGATATCTGGGACCAATGGAAAAGGAATTTACATGGCAGGGAACCAGAAAATACATCATAGTCCACATATGAAACATATGGCTGTGTAATAACCTAAATGAATCCATTGGAGAGAGTGCACAAAAGATTCACGAAAATGGTTCCAGGGATGAGGAACTTCAGTTATGAAAATAGATTGGAGAAGTTGGAACTGTTTTCACTGGAGAAGAGAAAGCTGAAAGGAGATTTGAAAGAGGTGTTCAAGATCATGAGCGAGCCAGAAGCTTCACAGGGAGATAGGGAGAAACTGTTCCTACTCGTGAAAGGATCAAAAACGAGAGGGCACAGATTTCAAGTAATTGGCAAAAGAAGCGAAAGCCACATGAGAAAAATCTTTTTTGCGCAGCGAGTGGTTAGGATCTGGAACGCACTGCCTGAGATTGTGGTGCAGGTAGGTTCAATCGAGGAATTCCAGAGGGAATTAGACTGTTATCTGAAAAGGGAGAATGTGCGGGGTTACAGGGAGAAGACAGGAGAGTGGCATTAGGTGAATTGTTTATTCAGGGAGCCAGTACACACACGATGGGACAAATAGCCTCCTTCTTTGCTGTAACAATTCTGTGATTCTGATAATCACTTCAAGCTTTATCACACACTTATTAAAAAATGGTTCCTTTGTGGGAGGAGAGGCGCAGGCACAGGGGGCGCAGGGCCAGCAGGGGGAGCAAGGCAGAAGGGTCCACCAAAGACACTACTATCCTGCTGCCAGAGTGTGCAGGCAGCAATCCAGCTACCTCAACATGTCAGAGGTCCCGTGCCACAGGAGGCTCCACCCCTCTAGGACACCGTGACATCAATATGCCGGATGATAGAGCCGGAGATCGCCTCCGACCGTGTGGGCGAGCACCCGGTTCCAGTAGCTCTGAAGGCCATAGTTACCCTCAATTCTTTGCATCTTTCCAGGGGTCAGTGGGGGGATCTGTGTGGACCGTCCCTATCAGCTGTCCACAGTTATGTCAGGCTCGTCACTGATGGAGTGTCCCTATCTGTGGGGGGATCTGTGTGGAGCGTCCCTATCAGCTGTCCACAGTTATGTCAGGCTTGTCACTGATGCTCTGTTCAGGCTCCTCACATTCATTCGTTACTGGACAGACCAAGCCAGCCAGGCTGAGTGAGCCAGAAGCTTCATGGCTACTGCTGGATTCCTCCACATCCAGAGTGCCATAGACTGCACTCATGTGACCATTGAGGCACCAGCAAGTGAGCTGGGTGCCTTCGTGAATAGAAAGGGTCACCACTCCATGAACGTGCAGGTAGTGCTCGATCACAAGGCACAGATCCTGCAAGTCTGTGCAAGGTACCCTGGTAGCTCCCGTGATGCATACATCCTGAGACACCCCCAGGTGCCAAGGCTGCTCATGGTTCCTGCTCGGCTGGATGGTTGGCTGCTGGGTGACAAAGGATATCCCTTGAAAAGGTGGCTCACGACGTCACTCCGGCGCCCAAAGACATAGGGCGAAGAAAGGTACAATAGGAGTCATGCCTCCACAAGGGCAGTGGCTGAGAGGACCATTGGGTTGCTGAAGACGAGGTTCTGCTGCCTGGACCGATCAGGGGGTGCACCGCAAAATCCTTCTCAGCGCACACAAGTACGTTAAAGTTGCTGATTGGGGCTTATAGTCATTGTCTGCTGCGTTCTGCACAATCTGGCCCTGGCAAGGGGTGTCCCAGTGGAGGATGAGGATAGCGAGGCAGCTCCACAGGCCTCAGTGAAGAACCCTACTGAGGGATCTGATGAGGATCCCGGGCAGGCACAGGGTAAGAATGTGGAGGCCGACGTGAGGAACCTTCAGGGAGGCAGGGACACCAGGGAGGCCTCGATTCATCGCACCTTCAGCTGGGCTGCCAAGGCTTGGCTGCAATCTCAGTGCATGGGCACCACCTCCTTCAACACGTTTCCGAGGAGGAAACCCCATGACCCCAAAGTCACCTCACAACCTCCGTAATAAAGTTTGGCCACCCCTGCTGTCCGTCATAGGGCACCGATGAGGCTGCACCTTCGGAAGACATGAAGGACACTCAGGGCATTGAAACAAAATCTTGATTTATATCTTCACCCGAGTTGCAAACAGAGAACAAAACATAATATGGTTGCTGTTGTCACATGAAAACAATACGTAGCACTAATGAAATGAAAGAATGTCACCCATGAAAACCCCACCCTGTGCTCACGGTACCTTAAACTTACCCTTGCCAGGGCTACGTCTCAATGCCCAGCCCCCCACCCCCCACCGCGCTGGCAGTGGCATGGGAGGCAAATTGCTGACTCTGCTGGCGTCTTGGTCCTGAGGATCTCGGCGATCGTCCTCTGGCTGGTGGGGCCTGAGCAGGCTCCAACTGGGAAGGTGCAGCCAGTGACCTGGCTGGGCACTCCTGAGTGGTCAGGGCCTCAAAGGATGCCATGGTCACTGGCGGGGGGGCGGAGGAGCTGTCGCCCTTGCCCGGAGCACCATGAGAGGAGCCCACGGAGACCACGGGCAGCTCGTCCGCCTGAGGCATGTCTGTACCTCCCTGCTCAAGATTGATGGACGGGCACCGAGCAGTGAGACTAGGTGCCTCATCCATTTCTCATACTGGCAGCGACCTCCTGAGGTCACAGCCGGAGTGTGGGAGTGGAGGTCTGAGCATGACCCCAAGGAACCCCTGATTCTGTTCCTGGAGCTGCCTCTCGATGAGAGTCGTCACTCTCTCAATGGAGGAGGCTGTGCCCTCACTGCTCCGGGTCAACGCAGTCCTCAAGCTCCGCATGGACTCCTCCATCACGGAGACCATGGCACGCAGGCCCTCAGGGATCTCCGCCAGATCTTCCCGCACATCTCGCAGGACATCCAGCATCTGCTGCCTGATGGACGACTCCAGAGGCTCATCATCTGTCTCGTACTCAGCCTGGTCCTGGTCTCCAGCAGTCCTCCGACTCCACAAACTCCTCATGCGATTGTGCCGTGCCCTCCCCACAGTGCACAACCATCTGAGCCGACGAACTCCAGCCCACCGACATGCTTGTACCTGAGCTGATGCCTGGTAGCGGGAGAGGGTGTGACGTGGGTGGACCTCTGTGTGGCTGCTCCCAGGGTGCCAGTTGAGGGTCCCCGGGATCCTGGGTGCCTCTGGAGGATGGCACATCTGAGGAAGGAAGGCAGTATGTCAGTGGCATCAATCATCAACATATTGAATGTGCATGCTAGGTGGCCTGGTGTGACTATGGACAGCAGCAGCGTGGTGCCACCATCATTACTGGATCAGCTGGGAACTCTTGATTAGAAGTTACCTTTTGAGATGAGAGGACCCTACATTGTTTGCAGTCTCCGCTTGTCCCGCATCTGTCCACTCGACTCTTACCTTCCTCAGAGATACCTGCCTCTCCGTGACCTGATGACCTTGGTGCTTGCTCGCTCTCGAGCTCCAGGGCATCTATCTCACCTTTCCTCAGGATGACCAGCTTGGCCACCCCAACACCCGTTCTTGTGCGCTCAGTAGCGTTATGGCTTCTCTTCTCCTGTACTGACATAGGTCCATTCATTAGTCCACCCTCCACCTGCAACACCATACCAGGCTCGCACCCCCCCCCCCAACCCCCGGTAAGCAGGTTGAGGGCCCTGTCATATTTACACAGCTGACCCTTATAGGCAGCCATGGCTAGCAGCCTGATCTCCCCAACCTCAGCAGGCACAGATAGATGCGCCTCCTGTTCCTCAGGATCTTACGTGCCCGAGTGCCACGAGGTAAGGCCACCCTTCAAGACTCCTCCACACAGTGCCATGCCAAATTGGTACTCACCCTCTCGGAGCGCAGAAGATCGTTAAACCTTACACGGCACTGCACCCAGGTGCAGTGCACCATGCTGTGCCCACTGACCCGGGCTGCTACCTCTGCCCAGGCCTTCCACGTTTGGTGGGGTGGCTCATCTTGCCATCCTGTAGCAGCAGGATGTCTCACCAGGCACTCACTGCCTCCACAGGCGGGCACAGGGACTCGTCCGAGAAACGGGGTGGGAGGGGGGCAGAGCACCCAGCTGCATTGCCCTCCCATCTGGTGTGTCAAGCGAGTACTGATGCTACACCTTTAGCTTATATTTGGACAGCTCCCTGGCCTCCTCTGGAACCCCTGGCAACCTTCAGGGTTAAAACACCCCACAGGGTCCCCATTGGACACGGCACCCTCCACACTCCCCACCCCTGCTGGCAGCCCTTGCCCAATGCGGGGGCACATTTCACACAGGTCGACCCCTAATTGGCCAGCCAGCGTGAAATCGCACTGTTTTGACATTCGCGACCAGAAGCGGAAATTATGGCCTCTTCCAACCTCAAGCACCTGACCTCAAGCACCTGACAGGCACGAAATTCAGACCGTTATGTTTCACGACCACAGGACATCCCAACACACTCTAGTGTCAGAGGCTCCATCTTCTGGATGAGATGTTAAACCGCGGTACCCACCCACCCTTGAACCTGGCATAACAGTTCCCACAGTACTAATCTGAAGTAGCTCAGGGAAGTCCTCACCAGTGTCCTGGCCAATAGTTACCCTACAATCAACATCACCAGAAAAAGTTAGATTCTCTAGTCAATTTTGTATTGCTATCTGTGGGAGGTCACCATGCGGAAATTAACCGCAACATTAAAACACATTAAAAGTACTTCTTTTGCTGTAAAGCAGTTTGGGACATCATGAAGTCATGAAAGGTGCTGTCAAAATGAATGTTCCTTTGAGACATTCTCTCCCACCTTCCCAGCTCCCTAATATCCGTCAGATATCACTGTGTAAATTCACGTATAAAATACATGTCGCAGGGCAACATAGAGGGAGCTTTACACTGCATCGAAAGGGACATTGGGACTGTTTAATGCTGGCACTGGTGGGACCCTGGAATGTCTAGGTCATTCCTGCAACCAACATCTTTCACCTCGGTTCTATGAAGGGCTTCATGATATTTCCTAGGTTTCACTTACGTTATTTTCGAGATGTACAGCCGGAGAGATAGAAAACATTGGTGATGGTGAGTGTGACGCAGTTTCTGCTGGTTTTTTTCATTCATTCATAGGATGTAGGCTTCGCTGGCTGGGCCAGCATTTATTGCCCATCCCTAGTTGCCCTTGAGAAGGTGGCGGTGAGCTGCCTTCTTGAACCGCTGCAGCCCAAGTGGTGTAGGTACACCCACAGTGCTGTTAGGGAGGCAGTTCCAGGATTTTGACCCAGCGACAGTGAAGGAACGACGATATATTTCCAAGTCAGGATGGTGAGTGACTTGGAGGGGAACTTCCAGGTGGTGGTGTTCCCATCTACCTGTTGTACCCTTGTCCTTCTAGGTAGTGGTCATGGGTTTGAAAGGTGCTGTCGAAGGAGCCTTGGTGAATTCCTGCAGTGCATCTTGTAGATGGTACACACACTGCTGCTACTGTGCGTCGGTGGTGGAGGGAGTGAATGTTTCTGGATGTGGTGCCAATCAAACGGGGCTGCTTTGAACTGGACGCTATCCAGCTTCTTCAGATATTTCCAATTTTAAATATCAGGAGTCATTTTCAAGTGGCTGCTGCCTGTTGATTTGTTTCCCTCCCCCCACCTCGCCACCCCCTGCAGCCCCCCCCACCGCCCCTCCCCGCAGTTACAGCTGTTATTACATTTGCCACCATCGTGTGCATTTGTCTCTGTCAGATTTAATTTAATGTAGCTGCCTCCTTGTGCTGAATTCTGACATGGAGGGAAATGAATGGTGCAGAGGATCGCCCTGTTAATAAAGACAAAAATGGATATCCACCTGCCTCAATGACTGGGCATAATATTCGATGGGAGATGCAGAAATGTTCTAACTTATAAGAACTTGATCATATAAAATCCATACATGTCTGCGCAGAGTTTGAGAAGACGCCAGGTGCTCGGAATCAATGGAACAACTCACTGTTTTCTGATTAATTATAGATAGGCTTTATCACAGAGGAGCAGCTTTGTCCCAGATAAGTGCAGTATTTATTACTTGCAATGGCTATTCACAACACATTAAAACACAGTCATGGCTTTTCCACTCTGTAAGAGCCTTTTTAAAGTTCGGTTTCAACAAGTTACAAACTTACATGTGGAAGGTTTGCAGTGAATTCTGAAGGTTAGCTTCATAGAATCTTACAGCACAAAGGAGGCCGTTCAACCCTTCGGCTTTTCCAAAGAACGATCCAATTAATCCACTCCCCCAATCTTTTCCCGTAGCCTTTGCAGACTTTTCCTTTTCAAGTATGACTATTGAAAGTTACTATTGAATCTGCATCCACCACACCCTCTCAGACAGTGCATCCCATGCCAAAGCTACTCACTGCATTAAAAAAAAATCTCCTCATCTTCCCTCTAGATTCGTTGCCAATAATCTTAAATCTGTGTCCTTTGGTTGCCGACTTTCCTGCCAGTGAAAAGTTTCTCCCTATCTACTGCATCAAAATCCTTCCTAATCCTTCACCAAGGCTCCTGAGACAGCACCTTCCAAACCCACAGCCACTACCACATAGAAGGACATGGGCAGCAGATAGATGGGAACACCACCACCTGGAAGTTCCCCTTCAAGTCACTCACCATCCTGGCTTGGAAATGTATCACTGTCTCTTCACTGTCGCCGGGTCAAAATCCTGGAACTCCCTTCCTAACAGCACTGTGGGTGTACCTACACCACATGGACTGAGGCTGCTCAAGAAGGCAGCTCACCACCACCTTCTCAAGGGCAACTAGGGATGGGCAATAAATGCTGGCCCAGCCAGCAAAGCCCACATCCTGTGAATGAATTATAAAAAAAGATTTTTAACACCTCCATTAAATCTCCCATTGCCTTCTTTGCCTGGAGGAGAACAATCCCAGCTTCTCTACTCTTTCCACCGTATCTGAAGTCCCTCATCTCTGCTACCATTCTCGTAAATCTCTGAGCAGAATGAGGAATGTTGTAGAATGAGCACAGACAAGGGCGGGGGGGGGGTGATATTTACTGCAGGCTACAGGGGTCTCATTTGTGGGAGCTTGCTGTGAACAAATTGACTGCTGCATTTCCTACATTACAACAGTGACTATCCTTCAGAAAAGCACTTAATTGATTGTGAAGAACTTTGGGACATCCTGAAGTCATGAAAGGTGCTATATAGATGCAATTATTTCTTAGTGTTTGTCTACTCACATGGTAATCTTCAGACTTGAATATTTTTTGACTTACACAATATACCATTCGAACCAATACAATCACAGCTCAATTTACTAAGCGTTCTTTGTGCATATATGTCTTTCTCAGTAACCCAAGTGCTACTTAAGATCCATGGTGGCTTTTACCAATTTTTACCTCTCGCTGCGGCTTGTTTTAGGTGACTAACCTCGCAGCGTGATTATTGTTGTAGCATCAAGTGCTTTACAACCTCGCTTCCTGAGGATGGGTCGATTCGGCACTCTCGTCCAATTTCATGCACAATTAATTTTCTGGCTCACTCATGTTCAGTGTCACAAATAATTCAGTGTTTTTTTAATCATTTTACCTCTCATTGCTGCTTCATAACAGTAGGGTAGAGAATCTCTGCAGTCATGAAAGATAATCTTCTGCCTTTTAAGAATGTGTAGTGTACGACATGGTGTGATCCGATGTGTCTTTGGGAGCTTAGAATCATTAGTTCTTTATTATTGACTGCATTTGGAATACATCTGCTTACTATGGCACATTAAAGTTTAATTTATCTTGCTTACTGTAAATAGGTGTGTATAATTAGTTCTCGTCAATCCTTTGATAGCGCTCTAGCCCGAGTCAGAAGGTTGAGCATTTAAGCCCCACTTCAGGGACTTTTGGGACTAATTGAGCCCCACCCAAAGATTTTGACATCATCGAATGAACTTACGAACAAGTAGGAGTAGGCCATTCAGCCCCTCGAGCCTGCTCCGCCATTTAATAAGATCATGGCTGATCTGGTAATAACCTGAAACCTGTATCCCACCTACCCCCGATAACCCCGACAACACCCCCCCGCATGCAACAGTGTTGATTTGCATTCATTTGAGACGATCTGCTTTCTTGAAGCGATCTTTCAGGCATCATTTGACATCCAATAGCGCTCTCAAGTGAAATCATTGACCTGAAATGAAATCACCCAGCACTCGAACCACATCAATTGCTAACCTTCAAAGTGGTCAGAAGCACTCAACTGACATCATAGATGTTTAACTAACATGGAGTGAAGCCAAAGCAAATCGATAGCATCAGCAGAGGCATTCACCGACACCTTTAAGTTGTCTGCAGGAACTGTTAGCGATCAGTTAACGGACATTAGATGTTCCTAAGCCCCCAGTGTGTAGATTGACTTCCAGGGCAGCACAGAGAACATGCCCAGTGTCCAACATCTATCCCTCAACCAACACCAGTAAAAAACAATGATCTTGTCGTCATCTCATGGCTGCTCATGGGATCTTGCTGTGTGCAAATTGTCTGTCGCGCTTCCTATATTACAACATAGACAACACTTCAAAAGTACTTAGATAAAAGCAAAATACTGCGGACGCTGGAAATCTAGAACAAAAACAAAAATACCTAGAAAAACTCAGCAGATCTGACAGCATCTGCGGAGAGGGATACAGTTGACCTTTCGTATGACTCTTCATCAGAATAAAGACGTATAGAAATGAGATGAAATATAAGCTGGTAGAGGGGGGTGGGACAGGTAGAGCTCGATAGGGGGCCAGTGATAGATGGAGGCCAAAAAGAGATTGCCAAAGATGTCATAGACAAAAGGACAAAGGGGTGTTGATTAGCACATCCTTTAGATAATATTACCACCATCAACACCCCTTTGTCCTTTTGTCTATGACATCTTTGGCAATCTCTTCTTGGTTTCCACCTGTCACTGGCCCCCTATCGAGCTCTCCTGTCCCACCCCCACTTCTACCAGCTTATATTTCATCTCATTTCTATATGTCTTCGTTCTGACGAAGGGTCATACAGACTCGAAACGTTAACTGTATTCCTCTCCGCAGATGCTGTCAGACCTGCTGAGTTTTGCCAGCTATTTTTCTTTTTGCTCTTCAAAAGTACTTTGTAGGTTGTGAAGTGTTTTGGGGGCAGCCTGAGGTTTTGATAGGTGATATATAAATGCAAGTCCTTGCTTTGTTTTAACTTGTGTTCACATACATAGCGAAATGCAACTTATTCATGTTTAGTGTAAAAAAGCATAATTTTTGAAATTACATTTTACTTTATTTTTTTTTTAAAGGCAATAACCTGTTTAAAATATATAGATTGCTGGCTCTAATATGGACATAAAATGCTGTTCCTATTTTGTCGCTGGGTCAAGATCTTAGAACTTCCTAACTAGCATGCACTGTCAGGGCATTTCGCAACATAAACTGCGCGGTTCCAGAAGGGGGTTCACCACCACCTTCCCAAGGATTAATAAGGAGGAGAATTAAATACCCACATCCGAAGAATTAATAGAAAATAATTAACATAGTGGGCAAAGATACTGTCGATGTCAGTGTTTAAGTTGACCTTTGAAGCCTCGAAAAATCCCTCCAACAATGGGGCTTGACTTCTACGCTTAATATAAAAGTGAACCACCAGCATGGGTGTCCTCGGTGTCTTAAACTCCCACATGTCCTCGCACTGCAGCCCGTATCACTTGCTTGATCCCTTGTGCCCTGTTATAAGGTTCTGGTAAGTAACACATGCATTTGTGGGGTAAAAAATTGAGGCTGACTACTCACGCGAATATAACATGTCTCTGCTGAAAAGGGAGCCGGGGGAGGGGGTGCAATTCATGGGGAACAGTGGCATAGTGGTAATGTCACTGGACTAATAAGCCAGAGGCCCAGGCTGACGTTCGTGGGCTGTGGGTTTACATCCCACCACAGCAGTTGGCCGAATTTGAATTTGGTTAATAAAATCTGGAATTAAAAGCCATTTTCAATAATGGTGACCTTGCCTGTGACACCCACACCCCATGAAAGAATAAATTCAATTATACACCGAGTATGAGAAAAAAAATATGATTCTTGGGGGTCAGAAAAATGGGGTCATTTTATATATCAGTTTGGCTTATCTGCCACTATTTACGGTAGGACATGCCAATGTTAAGTGTTCATTCACAAATATCAGTGTGATTTCTGGGCTACAGTAAATAATTCTCTAAGTTGCTGCTCAAAGCATGTGGCAGGTGCAGTCTTTCGAAGTTGAAGCTGGCCTTGATTTCCCTAACCCTGCGCACAGGAAGCCATTGTTAGCTTGTTATCATCCAACTATTAATTTTAATTACAACTGATTAATCTCTCCAAATTGCCCCATGTAGTCAACTCAATCCAATTTTTGAAGGAGTAATGAATGTCTCTCAAATTAACTCTTATCCCTTTAGAAACGTCAGGCAAACGTTGATATTATCATGTTGAGTCGCATTAGGGTCTTCCTTTAATTTTAGCCATGCAAAGGCTTGCGATATTGTAGCAATAAGTAAAGATCTGTGGAAGAGGCCTTTGAAAGATGGATGCTAAGGCGTACGCTTGAAATTCCATTGACAGACCATAAGATGGATGAAGAGGTGCTTGAGATCGCAAGATCAAAAAGAACCCTAAAAAGTGCCATCCAGAAAAGAAAATGCCATTACTTGGATCATTTGATCAGAGCTGAAAAATGCAGAGCAAAGAGGAGGGCAGCAGAAAGAGAGCAGACCGAGGAGTTTTTGATGATGGACATCGCAGAGTAGATGCAGGCGATCTACGCTGGATGTGTGAGAATGGTGCAAGACATAGATGTGTGTGACATATCGTGACAGCAGATCTCCTGGTAGGCGTGGCTACTAGGGTTGCCAACCCTCCAGGGTTGGCCTGGAGTTCCCAGGAATTAAAGATCAATTTCCAGGACACTGCGGTGTGCAAGACTGGAGGAAAATCTTTGGGACATTAAAAAAGATTGTGTTTTTTTTTTGTGTGTGTGTCATTTCCTTTGAACATTCCTCTTCACCAGATATAAAAATATGGAAAATGGGAAGAAAATGGCTTTTTGGCTAACAGTCAAGAATTGGGTAATGGGTCTTTGTGCTTTCCATTTGGCGTAGGAAGGCAGTGCATCACAAGGACGAATGTGTTGGCCGACTGATGGCTGGAGCGTGGGGACAAGCCATGTAATGAAACCTCCAGGAGTACACTTAATCACAGTTGGCAACCCCAGTAGCTACAAGCAGGAGCAGCACTGTAGCAAAAGCGTTAAGTGAAGAGGCATGGTAATTAAATGGAAGCAGGAAGAAAGGGATCAAGGCAGATTAAATGAGTGGGCAAAACCACAACTCAATCATAGTAACCTACAGGCTCCTCTGAGGTAAAGTGAATTGAAAATCACAGTTAAGATTTGGCAAATTTGTTTTTCTGACATTATGTTTCTGTGTATAAACATGGGGGTGAAAATGATACTGCTCAGCATAAGATACAGATAAGGAAAGTAAAATATATCCTGGAGATTCATTGGTTATTAATAGCCTTGGCAACAACAATGATTAAAACTGCCTCTGCTATATTCTTTCTAGTGGAATAAATCCAGGAAACCTGCCATAACAAAGTGTTTATAGATAATTGTTGCACTCAATAAGAGAAAATAATTTCAAGTGGATTTAATCTGATGTTCGGTTGATCAGTTTTACAGATGATAGAATGGTGAGTCACACACCATGTTTGATGGTAATCCTTGAACAGAATCTAATAAGAGACAGGAGGAGTAGAAGCATATCAAAGAATGGGCAACTCCATGCAACTTGATATACTGAAGGCACATTAAATAAAGAAATCCCTCAGCTGGGAAAGGATTATCTTTCAGCCAGTTTATCTGATTCATGTGGTCCCAATTACGGCACAGCTTGAGTTTGCCTTTGCACCCAACACAACGAGTGATCATACAGCCTGCGATTCAGAACATGGTCATAGCATAAGAAACGAACTAGCATAGAAATTACTGTTAGCGCTATCAGCAGATGAGCGCAACAGAATGTCACGTGGTAAGAGCAAAACACTGCGGATGCTGGAAATCTGAAATAACAACAGAAAATGCTGGGAAAACCCTCGTGGGTCTGACAGCGTCTGTGGAGAGAGAAACAGAGTTAACGTTTCACGTCTGCATGACTTCTGTTTCTCTATCCACAGACGCTGTCTGACCCACGAGGGTTTTTCCAGCATTTTCTGTTTTTATTTCAGAATGTCACGTGATCACAGTACATCCTCTCATCACAGAGGTAGTTGGGATTGAAGCACTATGAGCACACTGCTTCATATTCCAATGCCAGTTTTAGCTATAGAAGCTCTCCAAATTGCATGGCAGAAGCTCATTAAGGTGGGGGGGGAGGGGCTGGGGAGGGGAGAGGTGGGGAAAATTATGTGAGGCAGCGGCCCTTTAAAGCACTGCAACGCCCAATTAGAGGTTGAACATGGGGATTAAAAATTGGTTCCATTTTTTTCAAAAGAGTAAAAGAATCAGCTGGCAAGAATAAAGGGAGCCACAACAAACGCGGAAATTGAACCAGGAAGGTGAGAGGAGCCTCGCATGATTCTGTCTGTGACACAGGCCTAATCCTTCAGTGGTTAGAAGAGGCAGTGAGGTAGATTTGGAGGCCTGATGCCTGGCAAAACTGGGGCAGGAATCCCCTGGAAATGAAGGAAGACTCACTGCCCCCTTCTCACCATTGCTTCTGAATTTTTCCCATCATGCAATTAAAAATGGCGGACTCAAAGGCTGGAATTTTCCAGCCCTCCCTATTCCCTGCCAACCCCCCCCGCCCCACTAACACTGCGGGTTTCCCCATGGTGGGGCCGGTGAGCCATTGAAATCTCCATTTACATCAGCAGAACCGGAAGATTCCGCCAGCTTGAGGGGCTGGAAAATTCCGGACCATGTACCTATCCACATGAAGGACAAATTGTGGGTAACCTGTCCAGGACTTTCTATAGGCAGTGTAAAAAAGGACAGATTCCTCATCATTGGTGCGCGCTGATAAAATGTTATCCTTAGAAATTCTCAAATCCTTAAAAAGTTAGGTTTTTTTTTAAAATTAGTTAAATAAAAGCAGCAAATGTTGGAAATGCACGCAATTTTTTTGAGGTTCCGCGTAAATTGGGAGGCTTCTTGGAAAATTGCTGTTGTGTTGCCCACAATTTTCCAATAAGCTACCCATTGCATGCTGTTCTCAGAAAATTCTATCACCTTGCCGTCAACATCTGTAAAGTAACATTCACAGCACACAAGTGCCAGGCAATGACCGCCTCTAACGAGAGACAATCTAACTATCTGCCCAGGACATTCAACAGCATTACCATCGCTGACCTCTGCATCATTAACATCTGAGAGGTTATCATGGACCAGAACCTAAACGGGACTAGCCATATAAATACTGCAGCTTCAAGAGCAGGTCAGAGCTTCATATTTCTGCAGTGAGTAACTCACTTCCTGACTCCCCAAAGCCTGTCCACCATCTACAAGGCACAAGTCAGGAGTGTGATGGAATACTCTCCACTTGCCTGAACGAGTGCAGCTCCAACAACACTCAAGAAGCTTGACACCTTCCAGGACAAAGCAGCCCACTTGATTAGCACCCCACCCACAAATACTCACTCCCTCCACCATTGACACACGGTAGCAGCAGTGTGTACCATCTACAAGAGGCACTGCAGCAACTCGCCAAGGATCTTTCAACAGCACCTTCAAAACCCACAAACTCTACCATCTAGAAGGACAAGGGCTGAAACACATGGGAACAACACCACCTGCAAGTTCTCTTCCAAGCCACTCACCATCCTGACTTGGAAATATATCGCCGTTCCTTCACTGTCGCTGGGACAAAATCCTGGAACTCCCTCCCTAACAGCACTGTGGGTGGACCTATACCACATGGACTGCAGCAGTTCAAGAAGGCAGCTCACCACCACCTTCTCAAGGGCAATGAGAGATGGGCAATAAACACAGGCCTTTCCAGCAACATTCACATCCCATGATTAAATACAAAAAAAAATGATTTGCCATTTTGACTGCGGGCAATTCTGTTGAAAAGGGTTTGGGTGGGGTGGTGGGTACATGCCAAACACTAGCCCATCTCCTTTCCTTACAATTAGTGATGAGCCTGGTATGTATTTCTAGCATGTTGCTAATTCTTATTTCATACAAACTATTGGCTTTGGAAACTTGTTTAGATTAGTCCGAGTTGTGTCAAGAATCTGATGTTAGAAATATTTTTTCCTTCTGTAGTTTAGACCATTGCTTCTGAAGATTAATTGAATTGAATACCCTGCTATGGTAGAATTTGAACTCATAAACCTCCAGTGTGCTTGTATGGTGCAATAACCATTTCACCAGCATACTTAGGATGTGCCAGAGTGATACTTGGGCTACAATGACCAAATTGTGAGGTCAGCTTGTATAGACTTGACTTGTATTTCCCTTCAAGTGTAGGGAATTAGAGGTGGTTGGGGGCATTGATTGGGTGGTTGGAGAGAGACTGTTTCCACTGGTAGGCAAATCCAGAATGCAAAACTATGATCTCAAAATTAGACCTTGGCCATTCGAGGTTGATGTCAGGAGCGCTTCTTCAGGAAGGTGACTGAGAATCTGGAACTGTCTCCCAGAAAATACTGTTGAGGCTAGGGATCAATTGAAAATTTTAAAACTGAGACAGATAGATTTTTGTCCAGTAGAGGAGTTAAGGATTATGGGACTAAGGGAGGTAAATGAAGTTAAGCTACAGATCAGCCCTAATTTCACTGAATGATGGAACAGGCTAGAGGGGCTGAATGGCTTGCTCCTGTTCCTAAGTTTCTATGTTCCTGTGACCATTTAGCACTGCCATTACATTCATTTCTTTTTGCTTCATCACCTGGAGCTAATTGAGTAAGTCAGTCTTCATGAAGTCTTCCTTGTGATCAGACTACTATTATGGGTAGCATTCACAGTAAATTGCAGAGAAAACTAATTAATCATCTGGAGATTGCTTTCATTAATTCAGTAATATAGTCAGCAATCACTGCACTCTGTGCATTTAATTTACAACAGTTAGTTGTAAAAGTTCCCTTTTTCTCAGGCTGTATTTTAAAAATTCTAAAAAAATAATTTTTCAACGTTTTTAACTCTTAACTGACCACCCCTGAGACTTCCTCAAGTTTCCTTTTAAAAAGTTGCAGAATAAAACCTGCTTTCTCTATGTTTCTCTGGGATAATTAAATGATGAGCAGTGTTTCCCACAATCTCATAAAACAATAACATGCGCCTGATTTTTTTTGTTTTGTAGTTTCCATTTCCTAGTACTTCTTCCTTCGATAAATAACATCCACCTCATTTCAAAGTATGAGATGAAGTGAAGAAAGACTAGTATTTATGACCCAAAGCCCTTTACAGCCAATAAAGTTTTTTTTTAAGTGTAGTCGCTGTTACATTAAATGCAGCAGCCAATTTGTGCACAGCAAGCCCCCCATGAGCAACAATGTGACAATGACCAGATTTAGTGATGTTGGTTGGGATAAATATTGGCCAGGCCACCAAAGAGAACTCCCACACTCTTCCGGGAGATAATGCTTTGGGATCTTTCATGTCACACTTGTTAGGTTCCGGAGATGGGGTTGTGCAAGGGGAGCTTTCCACTGCATCTTAATATTCCATTTAAATTTCAGCACTGGCTCCAAAGGGAGACAAACCTCAGGGGCAGCATTTTGACATGAAAATGTGCACACCTCCATGAGCACAGAATGCCAACTTGCAATGGCGATTTTACTTCCTCGATCTGAAGGGCAAATAAAAGCGAAATGATCGTTGGCACTTGCCACAGACTCAGCTGTAGGTTCATTGACCTATAACCCCTACAAAACCAGAAACCGTCCACCCATAACCCTCCCCTCCATCCAAACCTGTAACCCCCAATTGGTAAGCCGAGTTTGCAGTTTTATATGTTCTGGAAGTTTGGATAAAAACGAAGTGGTTTCTCCCTAAAGTGTCGTGAAAAGCTTTGTACAGGTGCAAGACCTTGCATCACAGGGTTATCCATAGCTAATGCCACCAGGGGTATCCAAAATGACCACTTTCATGCAACAAATTATTCAGAGCTCCAGAAGACCCCTTTAAAACACAGTGCTATAAAATAGATACCATTGATGCAATTCAACGTTAGATTTACAGAGCATGAACTACCAAACCATACTTTTCCGTTTCATAGAAATTAACAATTCTAACAGCAATTGCATTTATAACGTATGTTGGGATGTGTGAGCGGCAATCCCTTCCCCTTCACCCTGCCCACACTTGGAAAATTAGTCAGAGCTTTTAACATTTAGCACCTTTAAAGTAGTAAAATGTCCCAAGGTGCTTCACAGGGACATTATCAAATAAAACCTGACTCCAAGCCGCATATGGAGGTATTATGACAGGTGCCCAAAGGTTTGGTGAATGTGATAGGCTTTAAGAAGGGGATTAAAGGGGGAGGGAGGGGCGAAGAGGTTCTATGGAGGGAATTCCAGAACCTAGGGCCCAGGCAGCTGAAGGCACAGCCACCAGCGCTGGAGCGAAGGAAATCGGGGATGAGCAACAAGCCAGAATTGGAGGAGCACAAAGGTTCTGGAGGACTGGAGGCCTAGAAGAGGTTACAGAGATGGGAAGGGGTGAGGCTATGGAGGAATGAGCATTCTGAAACCAAGGCCTTGCCAGACCAGGAACTAATGTAGGCACAAGAACAGAGGGTGTTGGGAGAATGGGACTTAAAGTGCAAGTTAGGATACAGGCAACAGATAGTTTTCGGTGGTATATTTATTTAAAACAGTGTTTATGTATGAGCTCACTGCTTCCCCATGAGAATTACAGGGCAATTTGGTTTTCTTCAGCTAACAGTGTGATTCTGAGGTTTCAGTACGACCTGTTAAAAATATCTGGGGTTTCCAGGTTTATAGGTAGTAGATGACTATAATAGCACCAATAGCTTCTTCTTAATGGGAACTTGTTATTAAAATCCTGCAATAAAAATGGTTAATGAGCACCAATGCCTAATAAAAATCCCAGTGATTGAATTGAAAGGAGTTATTACAGCATTAACCAGGGAATAGTCTTGCTAAAACTTTCTGCTTCTTAATATTTCATCTTTAAGGCTCTTTTTTTATCACTTTGAGCTCTTACATATTTCAGTTTGTTTGAAAGGGGATTAAATGTTAAGAGCTCCGAGTAATTTTCCAAGTGTGGGTAGGGTAAAGGGGAAGGGATTGCAGCTCAAACATCCCAATGTACATCAGGAGAAATCCACCCCTCGCCCTGCCCACAGTGTCAACTCCCTTGTTGGCTCAGTTGACATATTGATGTTTAACCGCGCTGGACTGGGAGTGTCCTGGTAATGATTGATCTTCCAACCACTGTACTGGTTGAGGGCATTTACACAGGCAGGTGAGTGGGGATAGGGAGCACATTAAAAACCAACCACCTAAGAGACAGGCTGCTCTGCTTGAGCTCGTCATCCCAGTTCAGGGGAGGGGAGGAAATCAGCGAGAGTTTCCGTTCCTGATCACTGCCCAGTGAAGCCCTTGTATATTTAGTGAAGATAGGATCTGTCACAGCTGAGATCTTTCCCTACAGCAACCCCCCCCCCCTCTTCTGCCCACTTCTTTCCCTCGATTGAGGGGCCACTCTGTTACGTATTCACCAGGTTCCCTCATAAGTTAGCTTATATTTCACCTGTTTTCTATTTCTCCTTAGTTCTGTTGAAGAGTCATACGGACTCGAAACATTAACTGTGTTCCTCTCCAGACCTGCTGAGTTTTTCCAGGTATTTTTGTTTTGGTTTTGGATTTCCAGCATCCGCAGTTTTTTGCTTTTATGTCTGATTTCTCTCAGAGCAATGCAGTGGAGGCTCCAGTTCCGAATCTTTAACAGGTTTATTTACAAATCTCAGGACTTACAGGATTTTTGTACACACACACACATGGGCCTGAGATTTTAGGTCAGCGGGTGGGCATGACAGGTCGCCGACAGCGATCGAACACCCCTCCCCCCCCCAACCCCACACCCCCCCAACCGCCATTTCACCTTAACCGCCGGTCAGTGCGAAACGCACGCTGAGAAGCTCAGCACTGCCGGGCTGAGGGGGAGTGAGGGAGGGATGGGGATGGGAGGAGGGCGGGGTGGGGGCGGGGTGGGGGAGGGGTGGGGGTGGGAGGAGGTCGGGGTGGGGGCGGGGTGGGGGAGGGGTGGGGGCGGGGTGGGGGCGGGAGGAGGGCGGGGTGGGGGCGGGGTGGAAGCGGGAGGAGGTAGGGGTGGGGGGTGGGAGGAGGTCGGGGTGGGGGCGAGGTGAGGGAGGGGTGAGGGAGGGGTGGGGGCGGGAGGAGGGCGGGGTGAGGGAGGGGTGAGGGAGGGGTGGGGGCGGGAGGGGGTCGGGGTGGGGGAGGGGTGGGGGGGCGGGGTGGGGGTGGGAGGAGGTCGGGGTGGGGGAGGGGTGGGGGCGGGGTGGGGGAGGGAGGAGGTCGGGGGTGAGGGAGGGGTGAGGGAGGGGTGGGGGCGGGAGGAGGGCGGGTGAGGGCGGGGTGGGGACGGGGCGGGGTGGGGGGCGGGGTGGGGACGGGGTGGGGACGGGGTGGGGGTGGGGTGTGGGGGCGGGAGGAGGGCGGGTGAGGGAGGGGTGGGGACGGGGTGGGGGCGGGGTGGGGGTGGGAGGAGGTCGGGGTGAGGGAGGGGTGAGGGAGGGGTGAGGGAGGGGTGGGGGCGGGAGGAGGGCGGGTGAGGGCGGGGTGGGGGAGGGGTGGGGGGCGGGGTTGGGGTGGGGTGGGGGGCGGGAGGAGGGCGGGGTGGAGGTGGGAGGAGGTAGGGGTGGGGGTGGGGGTGGGGGGGGGGCGTGAGGAGGGCAGGCGCTGATAGCCGTGGGCGTGGGCACAGCCGGGCACTGACAGGAAGCTCCCAGAAGAGGCCGAGAGCTGCCTCAGGGAGCTGAAGACCTGAAAAGCATTAAATAAAGTTTTCAAAATCAGGAAAAAATATCTGCGAGCATCACAATCAGTCACCTGAACTAATGTCTTATAAAAATGATGTCCATAGGTTTTTCTTTCTCTTTCATTTAATAACGGAAATCTCATCCCGCCCATGGATGAGGTTTCATGAAACATGCAAATTCCTCCTGGCCAGTTGCCCTTCCACCAACTGTAAGGTTGGACAGACCTGGAAAAATCAGACAATTGCACCTTATTGGCCTAATGACCTTAATGGGCCTCTTAAATGTTGGCGGGTATGCTTCCAACTTTTGCATGTACCCACAACCCAAATATCGCACGTGCACGGGATGACATCGGGACGCTCACCTGACATTATCTCGCGTGATTTTGCGTCCAATCGGGTCGGGCACAAGCCCAGCCGCCGAATTAAAAATTCTGCCCATGGTGTCAGCAAGAACCCATATTCTTTTCTCTTGGGAGCCTGTCTGTTACACTGGCTCTCTAGCTCCACCCTCCGGCTTAAGCACTCAAGTAGAGCATGCACAGATAATTTACAGAATAACATAATCAAACACAGATCAATCAATCCATTGAACACTACACTCCCAATTCTCATGACCTATACTTGCTTATAAGAATGGGCATTTGGGAAGATCCCAAAGGGCATCTGGTTCCAGTGGAGTAGTATCCCAACTTGTCGGTAGCAGAAGGTGCAAACGAGGAGAAAGATGGAATGGGGGAAGGGGAATCCATTGATTGATTCCAGTTCAAGGTTCATGGACTGATTATAGCAATGAAGGGAGTCATCCAGCCCACTGGGTCTCTGCAAGAGGATTTCAACTTCAAGGTTCTCTGCAAACAGTTCCAGCCTTACCTCTTCACTTACACACTCCACTCTGCCTATCTTCTGTATTCCCCAACTTCTGCCTACTGTGGTTGCATAGCCCTCAGCCATTTTACTCCAAACTCCAAAATTACCAGGGCCAGCTGTGACTCCAGTCAGAAGATTGTGGGTTCAAGTCCTACTCTCGAGACTTGAGCTTAAACTCCTGACTGTTACTTCCCCCATTGCAGTAACTGAGGAAGCGCTGCACTGTTTGAAGTGACACCTTTTAGGGTGATGCATTAATCCAAGACTGAGTCTGCCCTTCTAGGTGGAAGTAAAAGACCTCTTGGCACTGATCTCCTGGTGTCCTGGGCCAATATTTATTCCTCGGCCAACAGCGGAGCTAAGACAAACTATCTGGCCATTATCTCACTGCTGCTTGTGAGCTCTTCCTGTGCACAAATTGGCTGCTGAATTCCCTGCATTACAACATTGAGTTGGTTTTAAGCTTCAGAAGGAATGCAATCTTAAATGAGAAATGAACAACAAAACATTTATTAAGGTTTAAAACCCATTATCATCAGTCTGCAGATTGTCTTATACTGAAGTCTGGATCTTAACTGGTTGCCCGATGGACATATCATCAAATTCTGATTGTTAAAGGTCCACCGCTCAATGGTAATAAGGGTACAAAGCACTAAACTGATTGGAGTAAGGGATGCCCATAAAGCTCATTTAATGGGCAGAATTTTTCACTGAACGTGCAGTCATGTGCCCGACTCTCTCAAGTGTAAAATAGCGTGTGATGACGCCAGGTGAGCGTCCTGATGTCATCGTGCACACGCGCAGTATTTCGCTCGGTGAGCTCGAGCGGGAGTTGGAACCACACCCGCTGTCAGTTACGAGGCCAGTTAAAAAGGCAACTGAGCTGTATTTCACATTGCCCGTGCGATTTCACACTTGTCGCACCAGCAAAACGAGGTGCAATGCCGAAGGAAGCTCCACCTCTCAAGGGAGACCATAACCTCCATTTGTCAGATGATCGGCCCTGAGATCAGCTCCGACCGTGTGGGTGGACACCCCAAGCCAATGGCTCCAAAAGTCACAATGGCCCTCAACTTCTATGCCTCCAGCTCTTTCCAGGGGTCAGTGGGGCATCTGTGTGGAGTCTCCCAATCAGCTGTCCACAGTTGCATCAAGCTGGTGACAGGAGCTCTGTTCAGGCGGGTAATGACCTTTATTCTTTACCGTACAGACAAAGCCAGCCAGGCTGAGTGAGCCAGAGGCTTTCCAGCGATCGCTGGGTTCCCCCGCATCCGGGGTGCTATAGACTGTACACATGTAGCCATCAAGGTGCCAGCAGGTGAGCCCGGTGCCTTCGACAACAGGAAGGGCTTCCACTCCATGAACGTGCAGATAGTGCGTGATCACAGGATGCTGATTCTGTAAGTCTGTGCAAGGCACCCAGGTAGCTCCCACGACATGTACGTCCTGAGACACTCCCAGGTACTGAGGCTCTTCAGTGCTCCAGCCCAACTGGATGGATGGCTGCTGGGTGACAAGCTCTATCTGTTGAAAAGGTGCCTCATGATGCCTCTCCGTCACCCAAAAAGAGAGGCAGAGCAGCGTTACGATAGGAGTCAGGCCTCCACAAGGACAGTGGTAGAGAGGACCATCGGTCTTCTCAAGATGTGCTTCCGATACTTGGACCTTTCAGGGGGTGCACAACAATACCCTCCAGAGTGGGTGTCACTGATAGTGGTTGCATGCTGCGCTCTCCACAATCTGGCGCTGGCAAGGGGGGGACCCACTGGAGGATGAGGATCTTGACACAGCTCCACAGGCCATAGAGGATGAATCCAGTACTGATTCAGAAGAGGAGCATGGTGAGGAGTATGCTGAGGGCACGGAGGCAGACCTCGGTAACCCCCAGGGAGGCAGGGACACCAAGGACACCTTGATCCAACGCCCCTTCAGCCAGGCTATGAAAGATCTGCTTCCACCTCATACCAGGGCTGCCTCCTCCATCCCAGATGTCTGAAATGACCCTTTCATTTGCACCCAAAGCCCACTCAGTGCCTGTGCAATAAGGTATCCAGCCACTCACATCCAGCCTTACAGACTGGAGTACCCTGCAACAGAAAAAAGGTGACGCATACTCAGGCCATCAGAACCAAAGCAAATTTAATGTTATTGCCACATTGAAAGCACAATGACATTACCATTACCATGTCCACACCAGCAGACATATAAACCAAACATAAATGAACAGAAAATCACCCATGACCTCTCCCTCTTCTGCTCATGGTGCCTTTAACTTACATTTTTAAGTGCTTCGCCTTGGTGCCTTCCCCTCGCTGGTACCGGCATTGCTGGACTCTGCTGTCCTGTTGGCCTTGATGACCTCTGGCCAGTGGAGCCTGTGCTGGCCCCACCTGGAAGGGAGTGGCCAGTGCCAAGGCTGGCATCTCCCCGTTTGTCACAGCCTCATCAGATGCGACGGTCACTGGCAGAGGGGCGGAAGAGCTGCTGCCATCATCAGAGCGCGCTGAGAGGGGCCCACAGAGATGACAAGCAGCCCATGCGCTAACGTGCTCTGGACCTCTCTGCTTACCATTGATAGAGGGGCACCTAGCTGGGATACTGGGTGCCTCATCCATCTCCCTCAGTGACACTGACCACCTGAGGTCATTGCCCGTGTGAGGGCTTGTAGGTCTGAGCACAACCCCAGGAACCCCCGATTTTGTCCTTCGAGTTGCCTCTCCATGATAGTTGCCACTCTCTCAACGGAGGAGGCTGTCCGCTTGGCCATGAGGGTCATCGCAGTGCTCATGCTCTGCGTGGACTCCTCCACAACTGAGACCATGGCATGCAGACCCTCACGGATCTCTGCCAGATCCTCCCGCACATCCCACTGGACATCCAGCATCTGCTGCCTAATGGACAGCCCCAGAGGCTCTTCATCTGCCTTTGACCGAGCATCGTCCTAGGCTCCAGCGATCCACCAACTGCTGGTGCCCTGGGCACAATCTGCCTCCGCTTGCACCTCGAGCGAGTGTGAAGTGCCCTCAGCAATGTACACCGACATTCTAGCCACCGATCTAATCCCGAAATGCTTGTATCTGCACTGGTGCCTGCTTCAGAGGGCGGGTGTGACGCAGGTGCAGATAAAGCCCAGTGGTCCTCCAGCATCAGGGTTGACCGTTCGAGGTCCAGAAAGTAAGTGCGTGCTGGCGAATCTAAGGGAGAACAAGGACATGTCATTAGTTAAAGTCATCACATCAGTCACTGTGCACGCCAAACACCCTGGTGAGACAATGGAGATCTGCTCCATGTCTTTTAATGATCCAGGTTCGAGGCTCACATCAATGAAGAGTCTACACTAGAAAGGGTTCCCAGTCCGAAACTCTCACCTCTTTGCACTGTACTCTTACCTTCGTCTGGCACTTGCGCCTCTCCATGCCCGGTTGAACATGGAGCATGCCAGCTCTCCAGCTCAAGGGCATCCTGCTTGAAGCTTGAACCTGGTGAGCAGCAGTAGGTTGGATGGGGCCTCCGACTGGACATGACCTCTCTGCTTGGTTATAGCTTGTCTTCTCCTGAAAGGACAGAGGAGCATTGATTGGTCCACTCTCTACCTGCAGCGCCATTGCAGCCTGGCCAGCCCCAGCTGAGGAACCTCTCGCAGGGCACATTCGAGTCGTGGCCCTCAAGCCGCAAGGCACTCAGTCCAAGCACCCTTGGCCAGCTCTGGCGTCATTGACAGTTGGCACTCAAACTCTAGCACCCCTGAGGTCCGCAGGGGGATGGCCAGACCTTAACACTTCTGCACACTGACCCACGCCAACACAGTACTTACCCTTCCTGAGCACCGCAGGTCATTGAACCTCTTCTGACACTGTGCCCATGTGCACCACACCATGTCATGGCTGCTAACCAGCGCTGCCACCTCCTCCCATGCCCTCTTTGTGAGGTGCGGTGACCTCCTCCTCCCATCTCTGGGGACAAGGGTGTCCCTCCTGACAGCCACCTCCTCCAGGAGGACCACGAGGCACTCATCCGAAAAGCAGGGGGCCAAGTAGTACCCACCCGACATGCCCTCCCGCCTGGCATCTCCGGTCGCACTCGTCTTCATTGCTTTGCTAACGCAGAACAGACATTCTTCCTGTGGCAACCTTCCAGGGGCTGCCCGGGCCACTTTTAAACCAGCCACTGGGTCGCCATTGGTCCCGGTGAAGGACTGGCCCCAGCCCCCCACTGCTCGGCCCTTCCGGACCAATGAGGTGCCGCGTTTCACGCTGGGCGGGTCTTAATTGGCCCACCCAACGTGAAATTGCGGTCGGGAACCGATCGTGGGCAGCAGGCCCACTCCCCAGCTGCTCGCTGGCCCATTGACTGCGCCCACCCGCCCGAACTCAAAATCCTGCCCAATGCCATTGTGAGGTACAAGAGAGAGTTGCAAAAGCGCTGGGACAGAGAGCAATGCTGTTGGCCACGCCCCCAAACCGTGCTGATTAGCGCGGCTCATAAATCCCCCCCAGCTTGCAACCCGCACTCAAACTTTACCCGTTGTGAGAGCTAACCTGTTAAATTGTCATCCTCTGGTAATTATACACATTATGAAGTGCTCAGAGTATACTAATTCTGAGCAGAAAACACAAGCTTCCAAAATAAAAAACTGTGCATTAATCCTGAAGCCTGCTTTATAATTTATTCCTTTAAATTATGCTCTCATTGATTAGCACTCTGTGGCTGTTAGACACCCCGAGAGTGAACGTCCAGGGCCCAGGTTCATCCACATGTGTAAATCCATTCCATCCTTTTAAATTGCCGGTGCAAGACAAATTAGGGAGCCATTCACAGGCACCCACTAGGCTTAGATTTAAAGACAATTAAAGGCAAAGATTTTACAGGGACTATATTTAACAATGATTTTCCATGCCATTAGATCTGAAGCGAAAGACATCTGACATTATTTAGTATGGATCTAAATTGCTTTTCCACTTGAAAACTGAAAATGTTAAATGCTCGCAGTTCAGTTAAAATCTGAAGAAGCCGGGAGTTAATATTTTACGTAGGAACATTAAGTGCCAAAGCCTGAACACCATCTAGGCACAAGTCAGGGGTGTGATGAAATACTCTCCATTTGACTGAATGGCTGCAGCTCCATCAACACTGAAGAAGCTCAACACCATCCGAAACAAAGCAGCCTGCTTGATCGGCACCCAATCCACCACCTTAAACATTCACTTCCTGCACCACTGACGCAGTGGCAGCAGTGTGTACCATATATAAGAAGAACTACTGCGAAGCCAAGGCTCCCTCGACAGCACCTTCCAAACCCACAACCTTTACTGCCTAGAAGGACAAGGGCAGCAGATGCATGGGAATACCATCGCCTGCAAGTTCCCCTCCAGGCCACACACCATCCTGACTTTGAAATAAATCACACTGTTGCTGCAGGTCAAAATCCTAGAGCTCCCATCCTAACAGAACTGTGGGTGCACCTACACCACATGGACTGAAGATCTCACAGAAACTTTACCGTGCAGAAGGAGGACATTCAGCCCATCGAGTCTGCAGTGGCTCTCTGAAAGAGCATTCCACCTAGTCCCACTCCCCTGCCTTATCCCTGTAAACTTGCACATTCTCTCTTTTCGTGTAGCAATCCAATTCCCTTTTGAATACCTTGATCGAACCTACCTCCACCACCCTTTCAGGAAGTTTGTTCCAGGCTCCAACCACCCTCTGGATGAAATTTTTTTTCCTCACATTACTCCTTTTGCCTATTATTTTGTATCTGTGCCCTCTAGTTCTTGATGCTCTCTTGAGAGGGAACGGTTTCTCACTACTTACCCTATCCATACCCCTCAAGATATTGAATACCTCTATCAAGCCTCCTCTCGGCTTCTTTTCTCCAAGGAAAACAGATCCAACCTCTCCAATCTATCCTCATAGCTACAGTTCTTCATCCTGGGAATCATTCTTTTGAATCTCCTCTGTACTGTCTCCAGTGCCTTCACATCCTTCCTCAAGTATGGCTCCCAGAACTGGATGCAGTACTCCAGATGAGGCCTAACTAGTGTCTAATACAAGTTTAACATGACGTCCTTACTCTTGTACTCAATGCCCCTATTAATAAAATCTAGGATACCATATCCTTTATTAACTGCTCTCTCAGCATGCCCTGCTACGTTCAATGACTTATGTATATATACACTGAGGTCCCTTTGCTCCTGCACCTCCTTTAGAGTTTCTCCCTTTATTTTATGCTGTCTCTGCACATTCTTCCTGCTAAAATGAACCACCTCACATTTCTCTGCATGAAACTTCATCTGCCATTTTCTTGACCAATCCACTAATATGTCTATGTCCTTTTGAAGTTCAAGACTATCCTCTTCACAGTTGAAAATGCTTTCAATCTTCACATCATCCACAAATTCTGAAATCATGCCCTGCACACCACAGTCTAGGTCATTAATATATATCAAGAAGAGCAAGGGTCCCAACACTGACCCCATGGGGAACTCCACTACAGATCTTCCTCCAATCTGAAAAACAACCATTTATCACTATTTTCTGTTTCCTGTCACTCAGCCAATTTCTTATCCAAGTGCCTACTTTCCCTCTTATTCCATGAGCTAGAACTTTGCTCACAAGTCTGTTGTGTGACACCACATCAAATGCCTTTTAAAAATCCATATACACCACATCAACAGCATTGCCCTTTCCAACCTTCTCTGTTACCTCCTCAAAAAAACTCCAGCAAGTTAGTTAAACATGATTTTCCCTTAATGACCCTATGCTGGTTTTCCTTAATTATCCTGTATCTGCCTAAGTGACTATTGATTTTGTCCTGAACTATAGTTTCCAGAAGTTTTCCTACCACTGAAGTCAAACTGTCTGGTCTGTAGTTGCCAGTGTTATCCTTGCAGCCCTTTTTGAACAAGGGTGTGATATTCACAATTTTCCAGTCATCTGGCACCTCCCCTGTGTCTAAGGAAGACTGGAAGATTATCACCAGTGCCTCTGAAATTTCCACTCTCACCTCCCTCAGTACACTTGGATGCATATCATCTGGTCCTGGAACCTTATCAATTTTAAGTAAAGACAGCCTTTCCAACACCTCCTCCTTCTCAAATGTAAGTCCCTTGCGTGTACAAGTTACCTCCTCTCTTACCCCAGCCTGGGTAGCATCCTCTTCCTTTGTAAAGACAGATACAAAGTACTCATTCAATACCTCTGCTACTTCTCCTGCTTCCACATGCAAGTCTCCACTTTTACCCCGAATCGGCCCTACCCTTTCTTTTGCCACCCTTTTATTATTTACATGTTTATAAAAGACCTTGGGATTCCCTTTTATGTTTGCTGCCAGCTTCTTTTCATGCTCCCTCCTTGCTTTTCTGATTAGTTTTTTCACTTCCCCTCTGGTCCTTCTATATTCAGCCTGATTCTCTGTTGCATTTTCTACCTGACAACTGTCATATGTGAACTTCTTGCTTTTCATCTTCACCTCTATCACTCCCATCATCGAGGGTGCTCTAGATTTATTTGTCCAGCCTTTCCCCTTCAAGGGAATGCACCTTGACATTGCCTGCAATGCTATCTCTTTGAAGGTGGCCCATTGTTCAGCCACTGTCTTTTCAGTCAACATTTGATTCCAACTCACTCGACTCAGATGCATTCTCTTCCCATCAAAGTTGGCTTTCCCCCAGGTAATTATCCCTGCTCTGGATTGCTCCTTGTCCTTCTCCATAGCCAAGCTAAATGTTATGATACACTGTCCCCTAAATGCTTTCCCACTGTTATTTGATCCACCTGGGCCAACTCATCCCCCAGAACTGTACCTGCCTTCTTGTTGGACCAAAAATATACTGCTGCAGAAAATTATCTTGAACACGCTCCAGGAACTCTCGCCCCTCTTGTCCCTTTGCACTTTTCCTATCCCAGTCTATATTTGGATAATTGAAGTCCCCCACTATAATTAATCTATGATTGTTGCAACATACCATCTTGGAGTCACATCTACGGCCACAGAAATGCTTGTCTGCTCCTCTAATTATGGAGTCACCTACCTCTATAGCACTTCCACTCTTCCTTCTCCCCTGCTGAACCACCCTTGATGCCACAAACTCGGCTCTTGCTACAGTCCTCTAAGGAACTATTTCACTCACCAGTATCCAAAATCGAAAAGCGGTTAGAGAGCGAGATAGTCTCAGGGGATTCCTGCACTACCTCCCTGTTCCTCTTAGATAGTCTGGCAGTCACCCATTCCCTCTCTACCTGTGTACTTCTTATCCATGGTAAGACTACCTCTATAACATGCGGTCTACATAATCCTTAGCCTTGCGGATACACCACAGTGACTCCAGGTGCTGCTCAAGTTTTGTAACCTGGAATTCAGGTTTCTGCAGCTGGTGACACTTCCTACAGATGTAGTCATCAAGGGCACTTTGTGCCTACATGACCTCCCACATCCTGCAGGATGCACATTCCACATGTCCAATCTGCACTGACATACCTTAAATTTTATATAAAGTGTTTACTCACCTGTCGCTCACCAATCATGTCCTCCTCTCCTTCTTGCACCTCTTTATGAGGTCTCGCTGATCTCTCCCGCTCACGTTCTGTATGAAGTCTCACTGCTCTCTCCCTCTCGCCTCCTGTATGAAGTCTCACTGCTGTCTCCCTCTCGCTCTCTCTATGAAGAAAGCGGCTCACCAGCACCTTCTCAGGGGTAACTAGGGAGGGGCAGTAAATAATGGCTTTGCCAATGACCCTCTCATCCCAGGAACGAATAGTTAAAAAAGATCTGATGCCTCAAGGGAGGAAGAGTTGGCCATGAGAGGACCCTCCTTTCCTAAAAGAAGCCTTCCTTCACTGCCCCAGAGATTAGCGTTACCAGCATGCAAACTTTGTGCTGCCCGCTCGTCTAAATGGTTTCAGTGTGCTGGCCAGCAGGAGACCATTTGCCCCTGTACAGTAGTCCAGTTCTTTTGAAACTGCCTCAGTTGCTGCTTGTGGAAAGGCATCCCACATTACCCGGCACGCGAACAAAGTTCAAACCCCCTCCAGCATTGTTCTGGTAGAATGATGGATTCTTACAACAGAGAAGACGGCCATTCGGCGCATCAAAACATACATTCGGCCTGCAAGAACACTGTGATTCAAAAGAAACTGATAACTGCTTGAGAGAGAAGAAGAGGGAAGGGTACAAGGGAAGTGCAGAAAATTGAACTCTGTTGGCTTTTGAAAGAGTATCCAAATAAACCCACTCACTCGGTTCTCTTACCATGGCTCTGCCATGTTCCCTTTTCAAGGATTTACCCAATATCCTTTGGAAAGATGCCACTGAATCTGCTTCCATTGCCCTTTCAGGCAACTCATTCTAGGTCAACTCGCTGTGTGTAAGTTATTTTTCCCTCACCTCGCCACCGGATCACTTGCCCTCCAGTCTTCTACTGTTACCTTCCACCCATCGTTTGAAAGATACAATGAAAAACTACTCACCAGGGCTTCAAAGAAAAAGAAAGGCTTGCATTTATATAGCACCTCCCACGAGCACCAGAATTCTCAAAAGTGGTTTTCGGCCAATGAAGTGCTTTTGAAGTGTATTCGCTATTTTAATCTGGGAAACGCAGCAGTCAGTTTGCACACAGCAAACTCCCACAAGCAGCAATGTGACCAGGTAATCTGTTTAGAGTGATGATGATTGAGGGATAAATATTGGCAGGACACTGGAGAGAACTCCCCTGCTCTTTGAAAAACAAGAGATCTTTTAGTCACACCTGAGCCGGCAGAAGGGACCTTGGTTTAACATCGCACTTGAAAGACAGCACCTTTGTCAGCTCAGCAACTCCCTCCACACTGCACTGGAGTGTCAGCCACGATTTTTTATGCTCAAGCCCTGGAGTAAGATTTGAACCCTGAACATGCTCCTTAAATTAATCCTATTTCAACAACCAGCCTCATGCTCATTCTTGTAATGACAATTATATCTCTCTTGGGCACCATTTACAGGCACCTCTATACATGGATACTCTCATTTATTTGTAGTAATTCTTTATTGCTCATCATTGTATTCCCTTTGCAGGGTTCATTCACATAAAGGCATGTTAAAGCCTGTACACTGTAACTATTTCAATATATGTCTGTTACACATGGGCATTCGGAGTCCCATCCTTATTTAGATGCTCCATAAACTTCTTATAAATCTGCTTTGCAACCTGTTAATGGATGGCATATGGAATGATTCAATTGTTCGCTTGATGTAAAGTCTTGTTAGAGTAAAAGTAGTGAAATGAGATTTAAGCCTTTCTGAGATGGGGTGTCATGAAGATATTCAAAGAAAGCTCCCTTGCAACTTTGTGATACCTATTAATGAACTAGACTCGGATGTTCAAACATACGAACCAGGAGCAGGAATAGGCCACTCGGCCCTTCCATTTGCCCCGCCATTCAGTAAGATCATGGCTGATCTGATTGTAACCTCAACCCCCAATTCCTGCCTGTCCCCCCGATATTCAAAGCATAATTTCAAAGTTTGCAGATGATGCGATTACCAGCCCTCTTCAGATGGATCGGGAAGGGGAAGGGCTGCTAAAATGGGATGCTAAACCCTGGGCGAGGAGCATGTCTTCCCGCTGCATGGTATCTTATCAGCTGCAGGCACCCCAGCAGTGCAGCTGCCCACCGGGCAGCTAATTGTGCCAATCATATGCCCAATTACAGGCTCCCTCCCAGCCCTACCCATATTTTGCTGGATGGGCACTGGCCACATGTGGAGGCCACCAGGTAAACCCTGGCAGCCCCCCCCCCAGTGGGATCATGGGAAACACCTTTCCATGGCTCACAGACAAGACCCCTGGTGCCAATGGCCACCCCACCCAACACCACACCCCCCCTCCCCCCATCCCCCCAGATCATTGAAGACCAGACGTACCCACCCCCAAGATGCTCTACAGGATCCCTTGGGTGTCCCTAATGCACTGACTCTGTGGGGATTTCCCGGGAAGTTTGAAATTCAATACTAATTTTCCCTGGCTCCCCAGGAGCCTCCGAAAAAGTTTAAGCTAGAGCCGGAGACTTGGGGCGTTTCCAACTTGCTTATCTGACTAGTTACCCAGGAAATGTTGGACAGAGAGATCTGAGTCTATCTCCTGGGTAACTATACAACTGACCCCCTCAATCACTCACACATACCACCCCCCACTTTGATCTGACCAGACCCCATCATATGACTCTCCCCCAACCCCCAACTGCCCACAGCCCAACCTGACTAGACCCCACCAGCTGACTCCCCGCCCCTTGACCCCTCAACACCCCCTGATCCGACCACCCTACCCAGCTGCCACCCAGCCCTGCTATCATCCTGTTCAGCTACCATCTACCCAGATACCACAGAGTTATAGGGACTCAAAACACTAACTCTTTATTTTTCTCTCCACAGATGCCGTTAGACCTGCTGAGTTTTTCCAGCATTTTCTGTTTTTGTTTCAGGTTCCCAGCGTCTGCAGTATTTTGCTTTTACCACCCTACCAACTCCCAACCTACTCAGCTACCATCCCACTCAGATACCCACTTTACCCACTTATGTCCCTGCTCCGCTGCCACCCAACCCAGCTATCACCTCACCCATCTGCCACTACCTACCTACCATTCTGCCCACCCACCACCACCCTACCCAGCTGCCACTTACCTCACCCACCAACTTCCTTACCCGCTTACCTCACCCATCCTGCCCCCTTTACACAATTCCCTCAGCCACCCTGCAACATTCATTCATTTAAATGTCCCAAAGCTTTTCAATGTGTTAGTGAGCGCTTACCAGCAAGCAGCAGCCAGTGCCGTTAAAAAGGGAGCCTGGCTCCTGTGCGGATTCCCTTCGCTGATTTCACCCAAATTTCCCGCACTGACTGAGTTGTGCAGGATCCTCCATCTGATGACTGGCCAGAAAAATCAGAGAAGGGTAAGCGGGTACTTTTTTTTGCCTGAGCAGTGTCGGAAGTAGGAGTTCCAACCCTAATCGGCAGATTTGGACCCTTAATTTTATAATGTTGCTAAACATGTCAGATATAAATTTAATTAAAATGTAACAGCTGTGCACAGACATGGAAAGTCAAGCATCGAGCCAACATCTGTTCTGCTAATTGTCTGTGGAGTTCTAAAAGTAAACAGTTTTTTTCTTCATTGATATTTTTGTCTTAGTCAAATCCAGAGTTGAATAATTGTGAACATGCTGTCAGGAAATGTTAGGAATATTTTTCCATGTAAATTTTAATTTAATTGCGACATTGGTCCAGGATTTGCTGTCAAAATGGTAGCGAGGTTCATGGCGCCCACCGTTTCTTATGGTAAATGGTACAGCAACTTCAGGTGAGAGGTAGATACAATATCCAAAGGTCGGGGTCCAAGATATATTTCTCCACCATAACCTTTGCAAAAGTAGCATCTCATTGTCTGCCTCACCATTGACAGGCCTCGAATGGTGTGAAGTTGCTGGGTTAGAACAGTAGATCAGAGCTAAACCCATTAGAGAGCTTAGGGCTAGTAATTGGCAGTGTAAGGACCCTTTTAATGGAGTAATCACTGTTCCTGCCTTTCGGATGAGACGTTAAACCAGGGCCTAGGTGGATGCCAAAGACTGCAAGGCACTATTTCTAAGAAGAGCAGGGGAGTTCTCCCTGATGTCCTAGCCAATATTTATCCTTCAATCGACATCACAAAAAAAAGAGGATCTGGTCAATTTCACGTTGCTGTGCACATATTGGCTGCCACATTTCCCAAATTGCAACAATGATATTTCAAAAGTACTTATCGGCTGTGAAGCACCTTGAGACATCAGGTGGTCATGGAAAGCGGTATGTAATTGCAAATCTTTCATTTTAATGATTGTCAATTAACCTCTCTGGCATTGAAAATTAATTATTCCTTTAGGCTTCAAATATTGTGAAGAGGTTTTCAAAATGTCAACTATAAAATTTTAGAATCTTTCATCCTGCCTTTCCTTTTTGTCTCTCTTTCTCTTTCTCTCTTGATCCAACCGCGCTTTCCCTCTCTTTATTTCTCTTTCTGCACCGGATTTGACATTGAACTCCTCTTTAATTGACCTTCCTTCTCAGTCCTTGTGCCGTTTGTTTCCCAATCCTTCATCCACATTGTGGAGATACCCTTGTGCTTACTTCATTCACTCAGGTTCCAGATACCCAGATGCTTTCGCTGGGTCACTATAAGCTTGTATGTTCAGCAACTTTGTGGACAAATGACTTTTAATCTGGAGTGTGCAGGGGCAGCCTGACCAATGGCTGGGGCCATTAAATGCCCTGCGACAGCAAAATTGAGCCCATTTAAAATGTCTCTCTTAGCTCCACAGGTTGAAATGGGAGTTGAATTGTGATAACACTGCTCAGGATACGTGACATACATTTTCAAAATAAATACGATGAGCAATTTCCTCACAATTAAACATGTAACTTGCTGTTCTCAACCACTTACTTAGCAAAGGCTTTATCAACTGTTCCTGAATTGGCAGGAGTTAATTAGAGCCACATTCTCTTTAATGACTCAGAGAAGCTTAATTTTAAAATGATCCATCTCTATAAATAAATGTCTTCTAGCCAGCGAAGATCTAAATTGAGGATCACATTGTTTAAACGTATATCGCAACTGGAGCCTTAGCTGCGTAAGTGTCACACCACGAGGTGTCACATCTCCAGTGCTATGTGGCCATCAGGCGACAATGCCTCACGGCTCAGAAAAACAAAGCACCAGCAACAACTAAAACAAAAACGTCGGGGAGCAAGTAGCCAGCGATCAGGGTCCTTGGAAGCTACCTCTCATGAGCCAGTAAGTGCCACGAAATCAACAAATAAAAGCCCGAGAAATGTTTCCATTGTTTGTAACCACTGTATTGTTTCTTTGCTCTGGTGTGTGGGGTACATGATGGTGTAGTGGTAATGGCACAGGACTGATATCCAGAAGGCCAGGCTCATGGTCTGGCGGAAGCATGTCTTCACAATCCCACCACAGTGGCTGAGTCCAGTGAATAAAATCTGGAATTGAAAGCAGGTCTCAGTGAATGGTGACTGTGAAACTAAAAATGCCATGGCCTACATGTGACTCCAGGCTCACTGTGGCCTGAGTGAGCCAGTTCAGCGACAATCAGCAGCAAATGATGCCCAGATCCCATTAAAAAAAAAAAATTAAAGCCAGAATGACAATTATGATAAATAAAAGCAAAATACTGCAAATGCTGCAAATCTAGAACAAAAAGAAAAATACCTGGGAAAACTCAACAGGTCTGACAGCATCTGCGGAGAGGAACACAGTTAACGTTTCGAGTCCGTATGATTCTTCATCAGAACTAAGGAAAAATAGAAAAAAGGTGAAATATAAGCTGGTTTAAGGGGTGGGTGGGACAGGTAGAGCTGGATAAAGGGCCAATGATGGAGATGTGGTGGAGATAGACAAAAGATGTCATAGACAAAAGGACAAAGAGGTGTTGATGGTGTTGATATTAGCTAAGATATGTGCTAAAGGTGACATTAAGGGTAAAAAGCAGAACGAGCAAGGTACAGATAACCCTAGTGGGGGTGGGGTGGGGTGGAATCGAAATAGGCTAAAAGGTAGAGATAAAACAATGGATGGAAATACATTTAAAAATAATGGAAATAGGTGGGAAAAGAAAAATATATATAAATTATTTGAAAAAGGGGGATCAGAAAGGGGGTGGGAAAGGAGGAGAGAGTTCATGATCTAAAGTTGTTGAACTCAATATTCAGTCCGGTAGGCTGTAAAGTGCCTAGTTGGAAGATGAGGTGCTGTTCCTCCAGTTTGCGTTGAGCTTCACTGGAACAAAGCAGCAGGCCAAGGACGGACATGTGGGCATGAGAGCAGGGTGGAGTGTTGAAATGGCAAGCGATTATAATAAGTACACAGGTTCCAATCATCCACAAGCTTTGACTCGAGGCTTCAGGGCAGGATTGCACCTGTGGGTGCCCCCCAACACTAACACAGGCCAGATTTGGTAGGGTTTTTATGCTGTAAGGGCACATACAGAGGTGAGCATTTAAAGAGCAGTGCAAAAGGTAAAATACTACAGCTGCTGGAAATCTGACACATAAACCGAAACTTCTGCAGAACACTTAGCATGTATGGCAGCATCTCTAGAGGGAGATATAGTTAACACTTCAGGTCTACGACCTTTCATCAAAGCGAGAAAGAATTTGTAACGGGGTTTAAGCAAATCCAGAGCCAGGGAAAGTGGTGGGTGGCTGCCAGGGGAGGGGAGGAAAAACAAATGATATTGTCTGTGACATGGGGAGAAATAGGAGAAACAAAACGATCAAAAGGGATGATGTTTGTTTCGTATTTTCCCCCACTTTTATTCCCTTTGGGGAGTGTTGGAAGGATTGGCAGGCTGCTTGTCGGCCTGTTTGAACCATATGGATGAACATGCCTTCCGTGGCCCACAAGTTTGGAGTCGGTCTGTCCGCAAGCATTAACCAGACCTCCCTGTCGCTTGCCATTTCAACACACCACCCTGCTCTCTTGCCCACATGTCCGTCCTTGGCCTGCTGCATTGTTCCAGTGAAGCTCAACACAAACTGGAGGAACAGCACCTCATCTTCCAACTAGGCACTTTACAGCCTTCCGGACTGAATATTGAGTTCAACAATTTTAGATCATGAACTCCCTCCTCCATCCCCACCCCCTTTCCGATTTTCCCCCTCCTTTTTGTATGTTCCAATAATTTATATAGATTTTTCTTTTCCCACCTATTTCCATTATCTTTAAATGTATTTCCATCCATTGTTTTATCTCTACCTTTTAGCCTATTTTGATCCCTTTCCCCCCACCCCCACTAGGGCTATCTGTACCTTGCTCGTCCTGCTTTCTACCCTTAATGTCACTGATTATCACATTCCTTAGATAATATCACCACCTTCAACACCCCTTTGTCCTTTTGTCTATGACATCTTTTGGCTATCTCCACCTATCACTGGCCCTCTATCTAGATCTATCTTTCTCACCCACCCCCTTAAACCAGCTTATATTTCACCTCTTTTCTATTTTTCCTTAGTTCTTTTGAAGAGTCATACGGACTCGAAACGTTAACTATCTTCCTCTCCGCGGATGCTGTCAGAACTGCTGAGTTTTTCCAGGTATTTTTGTTTTTGTTTTGGATTTCCAGCATCCGCAGTATTTTGCTTTTTTTTTTGTTTTTATCTTAAGTTTGGAGTGGGATTCAAAACTCAGAGCCTCTGGTTCAAAGGCAAGGGCTGACCCACAAGACCTCCCAGAATGATGGTGCTAGACAAAAGGGGGAGGGGGTTGCTAATGGGACAAGTGGAAGAAACGAAAATTAGGATCTCGCGTCTATGTGAATAACAAAAGCAGAATCATTTCCAACAGCTGCAATGGTTATGATCTGGAATTTTTGAACCCCGGTGTTGAGTTTCGAACGCTGTCAAGTATCTAATTGAAATGGGGGTACTGTTCCTCAAGCTTCTATTGAACCTCATCGGAGCAATGTAAGGTCAGAGAGGTCAGAGTGCAAGTGGGGCAGTGAGTTTGTGAATGGCAAATGACTGTAGGATCAGGGTCACGCTTGCAAACTAAATGGCAGTGTTCCCCAAAGAAATCACCCAACCTGTGTTTGGACACGCCAGTGTAAAGCAGACTGCACTGTGAGCAGCGAATACAATATACTAAATTGGGGCTCCAGACAGTGGGCAGGGAGGAAGAGAAAATGTAGGTATTTTAACACCTGCGCATACATGGGAATATCTCATGGGAAGGAAAGCAGGCATTGTGGGTGATGGAAGACTGGACCAGGACATCCCAAATGGAATAGTGCTTTCAAATGCTGAAGGAGGAGGAGGAGATGTGTTTGGTGGTGGCATGGTGCTAGGAGCAATGCAAATGGTGAAGGCTGATCTGTTGAATATGGAGGTTAGTGTGGTGGAAGAAGAGGACAAGGGGAGCTCCTATCGAGGGGCTCAGGTGTAAGAGGAAGAGGTGAGAGCAGAAGTGCAAAAATGGGATGAACATGGTCAAGGGCTCTGTCATCCATGCTGCAGAGGGATCCTTTGTTGAGATAAAAGAGCTTGGAAAGGTGGTATTGTCAGAACAGATGTGTTGGAGCAGAGAAACTCAGAGAATGGGAATCCCTGTAGGAAACAAGAGTGGAACAAAATGTCATCAGGATACCTGTGCGAGAGCCACGTTCTTGCAAATCCCTAACTCTATAATCTTCTCCAGCCCTATAAGATGTCTGTACTTATCCAATTCTGGGCCCTTATTGTTCCAACATTGGTGGCCATGCCTTCAGTTGCCTTAGCCCTGAACTCTGGAATCCGCTTCCTACACCTCTCCAACTTTCTACCTTCCTCTCCTACATCACGGCACTCCTACAAGCCTACCTCTTTCGCCAAGCTTTTGCTTTCCTTTCCAAATGATATATCCTTAGATAGCTCAGTGCCAACTTTCATTTGATAATGTTTTTGTTTCTTTCCTCTTTCATGGGATGTGGGCATCACCGGCTGGGCCAGCATTTGGTGCCCATCCTTAATTGTCCATGAACTGTTTGGCTTCTTAGGCTATTTCAGAAGGCAGTTAAGAGTCAAGGGGCCTGGAGTCACATGTAGGCCAGACCAGGTAAGGACAGCAGATTTCCTTCCCTAAAGGGCATTAGTAAACCAGATAGACAATCGATAATAGTTTTCTGGTCACCATTACTGAGACTAGCTTTCAATTCCAGGTTTTTATTAATTGAATGTAATTTCCACCAGCTGCCATGGTGGGAGTTGAACCCATGTCCCTCAGGTCATTTGCTTGGGCCTCTGGATTACTAACCCAGTGACATTACCAGTACCCCGCTGTCTTCCCCTCTTGTGAGGGTCTTTGGGACATTTTACTACATTGGCTGTTGTCATTACGACCACTGGGGCAGGAAGAGGCCATTCAGCCCCTCAAGCCTTTTCTGCCATTCAAATAGATCATGGTTGACCTGTGACTTAACTCCATTTACCCACCTTCGCCCCACATTCCTTAATACGTTTAGTTATCAAGTATCGATTGATCTGAAATTTAAAATCAATAATTGATCCAACATCGACTGCCATTTGTGGAAGATAGTTCCAAAAATCTACTATCCTTCGCTCGTAGACATGTTTCCTACTTTCACTCCTGAAGGCCGTGCCATTACTTTTCAGATGATGCCCCCTAGTCCTAGATTCCCCAGCCAGCAAAAATAGATTCTCTCTATCCATCCTATCATAATATCCTTAATACTGACCGCAATGCCGCTAATATCTTGAAAACTTTAATTAATCATCCCTTAGTGCTCCAAGTTCCAGGAAGTACTGCCCTAGTTTGCGCAACCTCTCCTCATTACTTAACCTGTGGAGACCAGGTACACACTTTGCTTAAGGGTGAGAGAGGGGAGCTATTCACTCTCAAGATCCACACTATAAAACATAACATCCATCTTGTGGATGTGGACTGGTGTGTTATAGCTTTCTAGAATCTTCTGAAACATACACTAGTTTGTGTTTGCTGCAAGTTAACAGTTACCTTCAGTGCCATTTATAATTCCTCACTTTAATCTGTTTTGAATATTGCCTACTCATCGGAAAGACACATGATGCATGATTTTCTATCTCCCAGTTGTCATCACGATCAGAAAATCACCCCTTTAACTTTCTGTTTCTTGGAATTTTGTTAAACTTATACACTCACCAAAGCCTGTCCACCACCTTCAAGGCACAAGTCAGGAGTGTGATGGAATACTCCCCACTTGCCTGGATGAGTGAGGGTCTGACAACACTCAATAAGTTTGACACCATCCAAAACAAAGCAACCCACTTGTTTGGCACCCCATCCACCATTTTAAACTTTCACTCTTTCCACCACTGGTGCACAGTGACAGCTGTGTATACCATCCACAAGACAAATTGCAGCAACGCACCAAGGTTCCTTCGCCAGCACCTTCCAAACCCGTGACCTCTACCATCTAGAAGAACAAGGGCAGCAGATGCATGGGAACACCACCACCTGCAAGTTCCCCTCCAAGCCACTTACCACCCTGACTTGGAAACAGACCCGCCGTTCCTTCAGTGTGGCTAGGTCAAAATCCTGGAACTCCCTTCCCTAACAGCACTGTGGGTGTACCTACACCACATGGACTGCAACGGTTCAAGCAGGCAGCTCGTTACCACCTTCTCAAGGGCAATTAGGGATGGGCAAGAAATGCGGGCCTAGCCAGCGACACCCAGATCCTGTGGAAGAATAAGAAAAAAAATCTGTTACTAACTTTGCCTTTGGCAGAAATAGGTTTCATGGTAAAGTCACTGCACATCATAGCCGAGTTAATATGAATGAAGGGCAAAAAAAAGATGAGCTGTAAAAGGTTGATAACAATTTATTACTAAATATGCAAATGTAATTAATTAAGGTCCTTCTTCATCCATCAGCATCAGACTTGTCTTGGTGGGCAACACTTTTACTGCCACTGCAGAGGATTGAGCACAGAATCCTGGCTGACACTGCAGTGCAGTGAGGGACAGCGGCACTAACAGTATTCGGCTTTTGGGTGATACGGTAGACTGAGGCCCCACCTGACCTCTCAGGTGGATGTCAAAGATCCACAGCTCTTTAAGAAGATGTCCTAACCAATAATAACCCCTCAACCAATACAACCAATCATTATCACAGGGTTGTTTGTGAGAGCTTGCCGTCCACAAAGTGGCTGTTTCCTTTCATCAAAAAGTAATTAATTGGCTGCAATGAGCTTTGGGACACCCTGAGGCCCTGAAGAGTGGCACTATGTAAACCCAAGTCTTCTCTATCTTGTAATGAAAATATCACAGTAGAAGTTTCTTAAACTACTGCTTTGGGAAAGCAGCCTATAGGCTCAATAGCCACGGTAGTCGCTATTGCCACCATTGGTCTGTTAGGACTGCAGCAGTGGTCACGTTTGACTCCCCTGGTGTGAAGCCTTCACCAGGTGTACAAACAATGCCACGGAAATAGCCAAGCCCACAAAATTCGGAGCCAATAAGGTCTGATCAGGCACTGTGCACTTGAGGGTGGCTGTGTGGTTTGCTCAGTGCTCGGGTGGTAGTTGGGTGTTAATTTGTTCGCACTCCACTATGAACAGCACCATTTTTGAACTATCAGCACTTCGTCACCAATATCAATCAGAGGAATTGGAGAGAATTAACACGGTGATTTCAACCTCTCTGATATTTTGATCCAGTTAATATGGATATGGCAACAAGAACTTAACATGTAGCTGGGTGAGCTACCGGAAATAATTATCGGAATAATGCTGTTAGTAGCAAATTACCGTGTATAAATGTAAATGCATTCAAACAGTTAGGTGGAAACTGTGTGTAATTACTGCATTGTTCCTGAAAAACATCCTCAACAGACACAGGCATGAGAAAGATAATCTAACCCAAGTCCAATTGGAAGCGTCACCCCTTGGATCTTATTAAGAGACACTGAAATATAGCTTACAGCAACAACCGTTAATGGATGGTTTCCGAGGGAGGATAGAGTGAGATCAGCCTCTGATCACAATCAAAGACCGCACTCAGGTTTGTAGAGAATGCCAAGTTGTCACAGTTGGTGCAACTATCAGGATAGACAGAGCTGGCTGGGGCGCTTTTCATTGAAAAAGAGAAGACTGAGGAGTGGCTTGATTGAAGACTTTAAAATTATGAAAGGGGTCGATAGCATAGCTGTTACCAGTTGTCAGGGAATCCAAAATCAGTGGGGGAGTCCTAAGCATTACATATAAGAGAGTCACAATAAAGGCAATAGGGGACTTAAGAGAGACTTATTTTCTCAGAGTGGTTAGAACGTGGAACTTGCTACCACAAGAAGCAGTTGAGACAAATAGTGTTGATGCATTTATTAATAAACTAGATAAGCACACGAGGGAGAGAGGAAGGGAATGCTATATGATAGGTGTTATGACCAAGGTAGGAGGACTGCACTGCCTGTCTCTAGTTCCACTGCTCCATGGGTCAGAACATATATTGAAGTGGTTTCTCCGGCTAGCTACATGGCAAAATATGTACTTTACCTATGACCTCTCAGAATAACCACTCAATGCCCAGGTTTCTACAATAAAGAACAAAATTATTAGTTTATTATGAAACCAGACTTGTGAAGTAGAAGGCAAAGCTTATCGATATACAGTATGAAATACACACACACACACACACGCACACACCAAAATAATAAAATAGAGGAATTCTGCCAAAAGGTTAAAAGTTAATGGTTCCAGCAGCAACCAGAGTCCTTGCATTAACCCTTTAAAGGACAATTCTTATAAAAACACAAATTCTTCCAGAATGTTCATAGTTCTCAAGATGACCCATTTTCCGTGATTTAATTGTTTATGACATAGGGTAGTTGAAGAAGGGTGGGAACATGCTCCAGTGGAGCTTAAACACTGGCCTGGACCAAATGTCCCACTTCTGTGCTGTAAACTCTATGTATTTCTACGTAAAGGAACGCCCAATGGAACTGCCTACAAAATAACAAGAGATAAGCAAAGGCAGGGAAGAGAAAAATACTTCCTTTTCCAATTTATTTAACCAGGACTCCAGGATTTATGATGGTGTTTTGGCAAAGTGGTGTTACACCACCCTCACCCCGTGATATGTAGATATGCACCACTCCAAAACTTCTCAATGTAAACTCTGAAACTGGCATGTCTAAGAATACTTGGAGACAATACCGTTGTGGCTACACTTCACACTCTGGAGCTGATATTCACCAGAATCTTGCAATTGTCCTTGTCAGTGGTGTCACAGTGAGAGATTTTGCTGGAAGGTAAACTTGAAAGTATGTTACCTGTAGCACTGTCAGCTCAGGAGAAGTGTTTGAATATCTGTGTGTGTTCTGTACGTTCACCAAAACAAGCCTGTCAGTTGGGTCTTCATTGTATTTGCTCATTGTGTCTACTGCTTTAGCCTCTTGTAATCTTTCCATTATTTCTTGGGCCTGAATTTTTCAGGCGGCAGGTGGACTCGGTGGGGGAGAGTAGGCAGGGGCAGCTGCGGAGCCAATCGCCGCCCGCAATTGGCTCCGCGCCGCCATTTTACACGGACAGGCCAATTAAGGCCCGCCGAGCGTAAGACGCGAGCTGTAGTGCTCAGCGCTACCTGTGCGGGTGGTGGGGGGAGGAGGAAGAGTCGGGGCCAACCCTGTTTCGTGCACGCGCGCTGAAAGAGCGCTTCAATCTCCCTGAGGCTCGGAGCTCCCTCAAGGAGATGGAATCGCTGTTGTAAACAGTGGATGAAAGATTTAAAAATTTATGTAAACATGTCCCCCTCATGTGACTGTGTCACATGAGATGGGACATGTTTTCATATTTTGGAAATTTAAAAAATTTAATTAATAAAAGCTTTAGGAAACCTCATCCCGCTTGTGGATGAGGTTTCCTAAAAAAAATGTGAAGGCCGCTTGTTCTTTTCGCCTTCACCACCAGCCGTAAGGTTGGATGGGCAGAGTTAACAATTACATTAATCACTTCCTTAACGGCCTTAATAGGCTGTTTAACGAAACATCACGAGACAGCGTGATGACATCAGGACACACACCCGACATTACCGTGTGTCATTTTAGGTCTCGGCATGTCGGGTTCGCCCCCACACGCTGACTGAAAAATCCTGCCCTTGAAGTTTAACTAAAAATCAAAATTAACAACATTGACACCTTGGTCCTGATCTTATGCATTCTATATATATATATATATATATATATATATAATATATACACAAACTCCTTTTAGTTTCTCTGCCATTTACATGGCATAAGTCAGGAGTGTGACAGAATACTCTCCACTTGCCTGGATGAGTGCAGCTCCAACAACACTCAAGAAACTCAACACCACCCAGGACAAAGGAGCCCCCTTGATCGGCACCTCATCCACCACTTTAAACATTCACTCCCTCCACCACCACCACACAGCTGCAGCAGTGTGTACCATCTACAAGATTCACTGCAGTGCTCAATGGAGATCTTGTGGTGCAGTAGGAGAGTCCCTACCTTTGAGCCAGAAACTATGGGTTCAAATCCCCTGCCAAGACTTGTTGGCCATGGAACGAATGTTTGTGACATGGTTTAATGGGTTGATAATCAGCCTGCAAATCCAGCATCTCTGTGCGTGCTTTTGCCTGTGTGTGAAGATAGGCTTTGGAAAAAAAAACTGCAGGCACTTGGTAAAGCTTCTTTGACAGCACCTTCCAAACCTGTAACCTTTAATGCCTAGAGGGACAAGGGCAGCATGTGCATGGAATGCCACCACATGGAGGTTCCCCTCCAAGTCACGCATCTCCCTGACTTGGAGCTATATCACCATCCCTCCATCTTCATTGGGTCAAGATCTTGGAGCTCCCTCTCTAAACGTTCGGTGGAGTAGAGCAGTTCAATAAGTTTCACTACCACCTTACCAAGGGTATTTAGGGATGGGCAATAAATACTGCTGTTAACAGCGATCACATCCATTGAATACAGAAAAGGCCCTCTCCCCCTCAACAAATCCATATCCATCCTACGCTTGAATACTGTTGCTACATTCAGAGGTTTTTTCCAACATTTTTTGGCTGGATGCAAAAGGATCTTGTCGCCTGATCAGCGATCTCTTTGATCTTTTGTTTCTCCTTTTTCTCTCTCTACATCACAACATCTCCTTATTTTATCAAAACTACTGTGGTCATTGTTCCTCGAAAATGTCTTCTCTTCCTCAGATTTCAAATATCCCATCCCATGTGTTGTTACACTTGCATGCATCCTCAACCCTCCCTGCACAGTGTCCTTCCCTCACAAATTCTGTCTTTCTTTAGCACGTTCTGTCCTGGGACCTGGAAACCTGAAATCCTTAATGTTCCTTAGCCTTCTTTCCTGCCAAAATTTACTGGCTTTAGAAACGCAAGATATTTGGCATCAGCAATTTACTTTGTCTTGATTTCCTGAAATATTAACATATCTTCAGTTCCATTCCCATTCTTCCTGAAGCCAAGGGCAACAAGAAGGGAGGATAAGGCAGAGCAATAACTGGTGATTGGGTGATACTACATTTGGATTATGAAGTCCTCCAAACTCAGAGGACTCTTGAAATGTGAGGGATGTAAGAAGCTGACCAGTTCTTGGAGTTCCAGGGACAGAAGGAGTTGAAGGACAAATAGGAGATGGTACAATAAGTCAGATTTTGATGCATTAAATCTTGCCAATGAAAGCGTACATCTCTCATAGGTTGCAATCTGATAAATGTGGAATCCCTTTTTTCAATCTGTGCCATTATTTTGTTGAGCAGTACTTAAAGCTCTGTTAAAATATGCAGCAAATCAAACAGGAAATTGTTTATTGAATTACATTTATTTCTTTGCCGGTTCCTGATGTCCAATCCTCCGCCTAAACTCTGGAGCAACAAAGTCCTCAACGATCACTGTGGGTTGCTGTGGAATGAAGGTGACAGCGAAAAAGGTCGGGAGGTCCTTAAGCTGCTGTCTCTACAGCCAGCCGAGTCAGAATTGATAACTTTCATTAAACAGCCCTTAGCTCTCCACATGCCTGTACGGTTGCTGCTGATTACTGCGCTGATCCAGCTGAAACTCATCTCCAACTGATGTAACCTCAGAACAGAACAAGGGCAATTTACCATTTTAGAAACAGTCATAATCACATTTGTAATTTGGACAGAGCATTTTGTCAGTGGTGAAATTTATTTCACACTTTTATGGCTGCCGGGGGGAATCAAAGACCGAGGCGGAATCAATCAGGCAAACAGAAGCTTGATGTAAGGATTACAAAGTGAGAGAAAAGGATGGTGTATTTGTAAAAGATGCACGATGTAGGGGGTGTAGGAAGCATCCTTGACCCATTTTTCATTTTTGTATCTCTGATAAAAGATCATTCCTCAAAGACACAAACTGATTGCGACTTGATAATGTTTGCTACCTGACCTCAAGCGCTCTGCCCAGCTTTTTGTGTGATCCATTCATCAGAATCATAAACTCAGATCAGCTATCCAGGACTCACTTTTACATGCCTGAGTTGATTTAAAGATGGGCGGCAGTGGGCTGATATGGTGGCTTGGAGTGCACTTGTCTATATAAAGCCTACATACGTGTTGAGGGTCTGATCTCAGTCACATCGAAACCCCCAGCTCTCCTCCGGCAGTGCTACAATAATTGTCTGAGAGATATCCTAATGAGCTTAAGGATGGCAAAATCCTCTTTCCCAGTGGAGCAAACAGATTTACCCTCTTGCGGTCACCTCTACACTAGAGAGACGAAACACAGACTGGGTGACTGCTTTGTGGAACACCTTCGGTCTGCCGGCAAACATGACCCAAACCTCCCTGTCGCTTGCCATTTCAACGCACCACCCCGCTCTCTTGCCCACATGTCCGTCCTTGGCTTGCTGCTTTGTTCCAGTGAAGCCCAACACAAACTGGAGGAACAGCACCTCATCTTCCGACTAGGCACTTTACAGCCTTCCGGACTGAATATTGAGTTCAACAACTTTCAGACCATGAACTCTCTCCTCCATCTTCAACCCTTTTTAATCCCCTTTTAAAAAATTATTTTTATTTTTTATTTACTTATTTTTATTTGTATTCATGTATTCATTGTTTTATCCCCTTTTTTATCCCCTTATCCCTTTTCCATTCTTTTTCCCCAAATACTGCCCTCTACCCCCCCCACCCCACCCCCAAAAGGACCATCTGTTACTTGTTCCATGTTGTTCTTTCACAGAGTGCTTATGCTTGTTCTGCTATTCACACATTCTGCTTTCTTACCTTTATGCCACTATCAGCACCTTTTTTAGCCCTCACCATTACCATTAACACTCCCTTTGTCTTGAGTCCATGACATCTTTGTCAATCTCTCCTTAGTCCTCATTTATCACCGATCTTCTATCCAGCTTCATCTGCTCCACCCCCCATAAACAGTATAAATTTCATCACATTTCTACTTCTCTTTAGCTCTGAAGAAACATAGGAACATAGAAACATGGAGCAGGAGTAGGCCACTTGACTCTTTGAGCCTGCTTCACCATTCATTATGATCATGTCTGATCTTCCAACTCAATAGCCTGCTCCTGCTTTCTCCCCATACCCTTTGATCCCTTTCCCAAGAACTATATCTAACTCCTTCTTGAAAACATACAATGTTTTGGCCTCAACTACTTTCTGTGGTAGCGAATTCCACAGGCTCATCACTCTCTGGGTGAAGAAATTTCTCCTCATCTCAGTCCTAAATGGTCTACCCTGTATCCTCAGACTGTGACCCCTGGTTCTGGACTCCCCCACCATCAGGAACACCCTTCCTGCATCTACCCTGTCTAGTCCTGTTAGAATTTTATAGGTTTCTATGAGATCCCCCCCTCATTCTTCTGAATTCCAGCGAATATCATCCTAACCAACTCAATCTCTCCTCATATGTCAGCCCTGCTACCCCAGAAATCAATCTGGTAAACCTTCACTGCACTGCCTCTATAGCAAGAACATCGTTCCTCAGATAAGGATACCAAAACTACACACAATATTTCAGGTGTGATCTCACCAAGGCCCTGTATAATTGCAGCAAGGCATCCCTACTCCTGTAATCAAATCCTCTGGTTATGAAGGCCAACATACCTTTTGCCTTCTTTACTGTCTGCTGCACCTGCATGCTTACCTTCAGCAACTGGTGTACAAGGACACCCAGGTCACATTGTACATTCCCCTCTCTCAATTTATAGCCATTCAGATAATAATCTGCCTTCCTGTCATATGGACCATAGGGTCATATGGACTCGAAAAGTTAATTTTGTTTCTCTCTCCATAGATGCTGTGAGACCTGCTGAGTTTTTCCAGCATTTTCTGTTTTTATTTCAGATTTCCAGCATCCACAGTATTTTACTTTTAACTTTACCCCCTTGACCCCTCCACCATTATCGTTCCCAAATCTTAGCTAGCACTTCGATGAAGTATGAAAAGAGACTTTGGGCAAATAAAAGGCATAGTTTGGAAACAAAAACCTTAGACATCTGTTTGATTAATGGACTTGATAGGGTAGATGGAGAGAAACTATTTCCTCTGGTGGGAGAGTCCAGAATAAGGGGGCAGAACCTTAAAATTAGGGTTAGGCTATTCAGGGGTGATGTCAGGAAGCACTCCTTCAAATAAAGGTTAGTGGTCTGGAAACCTCTCCCCCATCCCCACAAAAGCTTTTGGGGCTAGTGGTTGGGCGGTGGGAGAGGGGGTGGTGTCAATTGAAAATTTCAAAACGGAAGTTGATAGATACATGTTAGGTGAGGAGTACTAAGGAATGTGGAATCAAGGTGGGCACATGTATTTACAATACAGATCAACCATGATCTAAATGGATAGTGAAACAGCCTCCTGTTCCTGAGCAAATATACAAGTAGATTTTATGACCTCACACTCCTGGCACGCAGCTTTGTGCAATGTGAGGGTGTATTGCACATTCATCCATGAAAGTTTCAACCCTTCCGAGGATTTTCAGCCAATTGTAGGTTGAAAATCTTACCTAGACCATGAACCACCACTCTTGAATTCCTGATCCAGCCTCCTGGTGCACAAAGCCCCCTGTCAGCAGCAGGAGTTTGATCAAAGTATGTTCTATAATTAAACAAACAGGTTTCCATCATGATTAGGTTTGGTATTGTGTAACGTGATAGGATTAATTAATTACCTCAGAGTGAAGGCACCCCTAGGTAGCAGCGATCACAATATAATTGAATTTTACATCCAGTTTGAAAGGGAGAAAAGTGGGTCTAAGACTAGTATTTTAAACTTAAGTAAAGGAAATTATATGGGCATGAAAGCTGAGCTATCTAAAGTGAACTGGTGTACTAGGCTAGGGGATAAATCAATAGAGAAGCAGTGGCAGGCATTTTTTAAATTCATTTACAGGATGTGGGCATCGCTGGCTGGGCCAGCATTTATTGCCTATCCCTAACTGCCTTTGAGAAGTTGGTGGTGCTGCCTTCTTGAACCATTGCAGTCCCTGTGGAATAAATACACCCATAGTGTTAGGGAGGGGGATCCAGGATTTTGACCCAGCGATATTGAAGGAACGGCGATATATTTCCAAGTCAGGATGGTAAATGGCTTGGAGGGGAACTACTAGGTGGTGATGTTCCCTTGTGTCTGCTGCCCTTGTCCTTCTAGATGGTAGCAGTCGAGAATTTGGAAGGTGCTACCTGAGGAGCCTTAGTGAGTTCCTGCAATTCCTTGTAGATGGTACACACTGCTGTACTGTGAGTCAGTGGTGGAGGGAGTGAATGTTTGTAGAAGGGGTGTCAATCAAGTTAGGCTGCATTGTCCTGGATGGTGTCAAGCTTCTTGAGTATTGTTGGAACTGCACTCATCCAGGCAAGCAGAGAGTATTCCATCACACTCCTGACTTGTGCCTTGTAGGTGATGGACAGGCTTTGTGGAGTCAGGAGATGAATTACTCACCACACGGTTCCTAGTCTCTGACATGCTCTTGTAGCCACAGTATTTATATGGCAGGTCCAGTTCAGTTTCTGGGGATATTTCAGAATACTCAGAATAAGTATATTTCCACTATAAAGAAAAATGCTAAGGGCAGGACCTAACATCCATTGTTAATTAGAGAAGTTAAGGAAAGCATCATACTTAAAGAAAAAAACATACAACTGCACAAAGATGAGTGGCAAGACAGATAATTGTTCAGAATATCAAGAATGGCAGAGAATGACTAAAAGGTTTATCAGCAGAAAGAAATTAGAGTATGAGAGGAAGCTAGCTAGAAATGTAAATATGTATAGCAGAGTTTCTACAGGTATTTAAAAAGGAAAAGAGTAAATAAAGTGAGTGTTGGTCCTCTAGAAAGTGAGAATGGGGAGTTAGTAGTAGGTAATAAGGGAATGGCAGATGAAATGAACAAATATTTTGCTCCTGTCTTCAATATAGATGAAACAAAACACATTCCAGTATTATCTGTAAATCAGGAGGTGGAAGGGAGAGGGGAACTTGGTGAAATTACAATCACCAGGGAAGTGGCACTGAGCAAACTGATGGAGCTGGGGGCTGACAAGACTTCGGATCCAGATGGACTTCATCCTAGGGCCTTAAAAGAGGTGGCTAATGAAATAGCAGTTGCATTGGTGTTAATTTTCCAAAATTCCCTAGATTCTGGAAAGGTTCCATTAGACTTGAAAGTAGCAAATATAACCTTGCTTTTCAAGAAGGCAGGAGAGCACAAAACTGGAAACCAAAGGCCAGTTAGCTTGACGACTGTTGTGGGGAAGGTGTTAGAATCAATCATTAAGGAGGTTAAGGAGATACTCAAGGTAATCGGGAAGAGTCAGCATGGTTTTGTGAAAGGGAAATCATGAATAACCAATTTATTGGAGTTCTTTGAAGGAGTAACATGTGCTGTGGATAAAGGGGAGCCTGTAGATGTGCTGTACTTGGGTTTACAGAAGGTGTTTTATAAGATATTGTGGAAAATAAAAGCTCATGGGATGGGGGATAACATATTAGTATAGATAGAAGATTGGTTGCCTGGCAGAGAACAGGGACTATGCATAAATGGGTCTTTTTCTGATTGGAAGGATGTAATGAGTGGGGTCCTGCAGGGGTCTCTGCTGGAGCCTCAACTTTTTACATTTTATATCAATGATTTAGATGAGGGGGGGGTGAAGGCACGGTAGCTAAATTTGTAGATGACACGAAGATAGGAAGGAAAATATGTTGTGAAGAGGACATAAGGAGGTTACAGACGGATATAGGTAGGTTGGGTGAGTAGGCAAAAATCTGGCATTTGGAGTATAATGTAGGAAAACGTGAAATTGTTCACTTTGGCAAGGAGAATAAAAAAGCAGAGTATTACTTAATTGGGGAACGAATGCAGAATTCCAAGCAGCAGAGAGATATAGGTGTTCTAGTGCATGAGTCACAAAAAGTTAGTATTCAGGTACAGCAAGTAATTAAGAAGGCTAATGGAGTCCTACCCTTTATTATGAGAGGAAGTGAACATAAAAGTCAGTTATACAGTGCATTGGTAAGACCACACCTTGAATACTGTGTATTTAAGGAAGGATGTACATTCACTGGGGGTGATTCACAGGAAGTTGATATCTGGAATAAGTGGGTTGTCTTATCAGGAAAGATGAGACAGACTGGAATCATTTCCACTGGGGTTTAGAAGAGTGAGGGATGACTTGATTGAATTATACAAGATCCTGAATGGTATTGACAAGGTGGATGTAGGAAGGATTTTTCCCTTGGTGGATGAGTCCAGAACTAGGGGGCACAGTTTTAAAATTAGGGGTCGCCCTTTTAGGACAGAGATGAGGAGAATTTTTTCTCTCAGAGGGTTGTGCGACTTTGGAACTCTGCCTCAGAAGGTGGTGGAGGTGGAGTCATTGAGTATTTTTAAGACAGAGGTAGATAGATCCTTGTTAGGCAAGGGAATCAAAGGTTATCGGGGGTAGATGGGAATGTGGAATTCGAAACATGAACAGTTCAGCCATGATCTTATTGAATGGTGGAGAAGGCTCGAGGGGCCGAATGGCCTAGTCCTGCTCCTATTTTGTATATTCGTATGTTTGCATTAGCTGGGAAAGTGAATGAGTGGAATGAAATGCCAGAAACATCACGAGAATTTGAAGCCTTTGTGTTTTTCTAGAATTTTCTGTTTTTATTTCTATATTTTCTGTCGGGGGAGGAACAATGGTGGTGACAATTTCTGAGCAAAAATAAAATCAAAGCTACCAATTAATTTCCATTTGACTATTCTGTTCTGCATGACAAGTTCATAGCTATTCAAAAATATACAAAACTATACATTCAAACTGGCAATTATGAATAAATCAAGACTTCAGAGCTACCACAAAACAGAATATTTTTTTTTGCTCTCTCCTCCTCACCTAAGATTTTTTCTCCTCGTGCGCTGAATCTGCTGGCTTGTTGGGATACAGGAGCAAAGTGTCCTCCAGTTGCCTCCCCCAACTATCTTTTAATTATGCGGGAACCCTGTCCATTAGCTTTGCCAACCCAATCGACCTGGGCACTGCACTGGGATGCGCCAGCCTAGATTGGCAGCTCAAGTCTCAGGGAACCCATCACCCATCTGACTCCGAGGCGAGAGGCTACTCAGAGAGCATAGCTTACACCTGACACGCGACCCAATCCTGGGATGAGGGGCTTATCTTACGAAGAAAGGCTGTCCAGGTTAGGCCTATACCTGTTGGAGTTTAGAAGAATGAGAGGTGAACTTATTGAAAAATATAAGATCCTGAGGGGTTTGATAGGGTGGATACTGGGAGGATGTTTCCACTTGTGAGAAAGACCACAGCCAGGGGACACAGTTTAAGAATGAGAGGTCTACTGTTTAAGATGGAGATGAAGAGAAAGTTTTTCCCACAAAGGGTCATTAGTATGTAGAACTCTCTTCCCCGGAAAGCGGTGAAGGCTGGGTCGTTGAGTTTATTCAAGGCAGGGTTAGACAGATTTTTGACAGACAAGGGAATCAAGGGTTATGGGGGCCAAAGTAGAATTGAGACCACAACCATGACCTTATTGTTTGGCAGAGCAGGTTCGAAGGGCTGAATGGCTTACTCCTGCTCCTAATTCCTACATTCCTATGTTCCTGAAGAATCAGGGGTGGAGGAATAGCCAGACTATAGTTCAAGACTGGCTTCTTTTGCTGGAACGTGGACCCACCCCCACCTTGTAAAGGGCAACTAGGGATGGGCAACAAATGCCAGTCTTGTCAACCACACACATACACATCCTGAGAATGAATTAAAAGAAAAGAAAATGCGGATTGTGCTTCCAAAATGCAGCTATTGGAAACAGAATCTGACCTGAAACAAAAACAGAACATTTTGGCAATCCTCAATAAGTCTGGCAGCACCTATGAGGAGAAAAGCTGATTTAAGATTTCTGCTCAGTGACCTTTCAACAGAACTGGCCTGTCCAATCACAGTAAACCAATGTCCCAGACTATTAGGGAATAACAGCTCCTTTGAGTCACGTGAGTTGTTGACCTTGTGTGTTTTGCAATCATAGGAATATAGGAACAGGAGAAGGCCATTCTGTCCCTTGAGCCTGTTCTGCTCTTCAATTATATCATTGCTGATCTGTACCTTAATTCCATCTACCCACCTTGGTTCCATTACCCTTAACAGCCTTGCCTAGCAAAAACCAATCAATCTCCGTTTTCAAATTTACACAGACTTTTGGGGAGAGATTTCCAGATTTCCTCTACCCTTTGATATTAGGAAAGATGACCAAAAAGCTTGGTCAAAGAGTTAGGTTTTAAGGAGAAAGTTAAAGGAGAAAAGAGAGAGGTAGAGAGGCAGAAGGGAAGGTAATTATAGAGCTTAGACCCTACACCAGGTTCAGGCCCTACTGTTTCTCCTGTTTCCGGGCCCCTTAGTTCCACTCCACCCCCCTCCCAACACATTAAGCCGCCTCCTCAAACATGCATGATATTTTTTTCCCTTTCAAAAGTTACCAATCAATCCACCAGCAATCACAGAAAGGTCCTAGTAAAATGATAACGCCAACTGTTGGTATCTGGTTATAACATCATCTAATATATATATGCAGCATGGGTCTTTAATATTAAAATCAGCAATGATATAATGCAGTGTTAGTTTGCGTGCACCCTATCAGTGATCTAACTGTGACTATTAAACAAACCAGGCAGTACAAATTTTACTTTATTAGCATTGTGCAATATTATTAATTTGACAGGGAAATATCCCATTCGTTATTTATAACACTGTGTTCTGCACATTACACCATATCTGGGGGAAATATTCAATACTTGCAACAAGATCATTTCATTCTGTAGAATAAGTAGAAAACTTTCTTCTGCCTGGGTGCATGATATTATTCAATATAATTATTCATGCATGGTGTGTAAGTGGATTCGATTATATCAGTAATCTCATGGGGTAGAAAGATCAATGACTCCTGAGCAACAAAGTGGGATCATTGAACAACATAACTCTTCACTGGCAGTGAGAAGCATTGGAGCCCTCAAGTGTCTCTGTGTGACATTTTTAAGAGGCCAGAGGACAAAGACTGAATAGTTTACAATTGTATTTGTGTTTTCTTGATCAGCAAGTTTGAAGGCTCTGCTGATTGTTGCTTCTCACTACAATATATTTTCAATATCTGCTATGTAACAAAACTTTATCATGATATTTCAATACCTCAAAAAACTCATAAAAACATCAAGATAGAGGCAGAAAATGGGTAACTAGACAAAAGTACAAGATTGAAATCAATGGAAAAGACTCTTGAGAATCATGTACAATGTTAAACAGGCTCCTGATTCACTGTGAGCCCATTCTGCCTCCTGACACCCCACAAAACCTGCTCACAGTAAACTTCCATTAGCAGCAAAATAAACAGAACTCCAGCCATGATTCCATCCTCTGCAAGGTAATTATTGAATGACGAAGGCCACGTAGTCCAGCTCATCTCATCCATCCAGAATTATGTATGAACATAAATATTAGGAGCAGGAGTAAGCCATTCAGCCCCTCGAGCATGCTCTGCCATATGATAACATTGCCCATATTAGATCAATGATTAGAACTTGAAAGGAATGAATTGGCTGCAAAGTGATTTGGGACATCGTGAAGGGTACTGTATGAATGCAGGTTTTGTCTTTCTTTCATTAGACTTACATGCATTAGGCAGAGTGACTGTAATAATGATGAAATTGGAGGCCCAATGCTGATCCGCTAAGGATAACTAATCACAGAGAAATCAACTGATGTTAGTAAAATGGCTACAAAGAAATCACTACATTTGCAAAACAATTCAACTCTGTAACTAATATAACCTTACCATTCTGACTTCTCTGGCATCAAACCACAATATACCATAAATGGCATCTGCCCCTTTTATGCTATTGACACTATCCCCAGGATTTGTCAATCAGACTTCTGCCAGCAACTCAGGGAATATGTAGATTGAATTGTTGATCTGAATTTTTCAAAGAATGTTACATGGCACAAAAATTCAGTACAGCCTTAAAGTACCTTCCCCCAGAAGCTGTCATACAAATTGTGTTGTACATTTTGGATTTACAGCCTATCTAGGGTGAACCCAGGATGGAAGGGGAATTTGTAAAGCCTTTCTTTAAGCAATCTCCTAGTGACAAAAGGGGATTTCATTCCCAGACTTTGCAAGAATAGTAAAACAGGTGATAGTGGGTCAACACCCTGCTTTGCATCACTCCCAGTTTTAATTTTCTTACATTTATTTTGATGAGGCCCAAGGCTCTCAAGCCTCTGGTACAACAACACAGCAGGCATCAGAATTGTGTCTATCTACTTTAGATCATAATTAAAAGTTAAATTCCTATTATATGCTGGTTTAAATTCAAAAGAAAAATTTGAGACAGGTACAGTAATTAATTTTGTGATACTAAACCTTAAAAGTGCCTCCCCAATCCCCCACCCTTCACTCCCCCATCTCCCCCATCACCCTGCCACCTTCTACCATCCCCTACCTCTCTCATCACTCCTACCGCACCACTACCCCCTATCCCACCAATACCCACTCACACCTCCAACCCCCCAGACCCCTCACTCCCCTCACCCTCCCACCTTCCACCAACCCCTACCTCTCTCATCACCCCTACCCCACCACTACCCCCTACCCCACCAATGCCCCCTCGCACCCCCAGGCCCCTCACTCCCCTCACCCCCCCCACCACCCCCCACCCCCCTCAACACACCTACCACCACCACCCCCTACCCCCCTTCACCACTCCTGCCCCACCACTACCCCCATCCCACTTCTAATCCCAGCGACCCCACCACCCCCTACCCCACCACCACCCCCGACCCCACCATTACTCCCCACACCCTCACCCCCACCTCCCTTACCCCCTCACCCCACACAACCCCCTCCCCACAGCATCTGAAATGATTAATTAAAGGGATTTGGCTCACCAATTTTTCGCGCGGATATTCAACCAAGAGGGCTGTCGTGACAGTAACTGCGAATGGGAACTGCTGCTGCCGACCTTTGGGCAGCCTTGTGGTTTTCTGGCGGGCTTCTCAAACAAAAAAAACAGAACCATGAAGCTGCCTGAAGCTCGGCAGCAACAAAGCAGCCGCTGGCAGTGAAAGCGACTTGAAAGACCAGCTCTGAGACTGACAGCTTCCAGTTTTGTCATCTGCTCAGACTGGACCAGAGGAAACTCCATTTGCAACAACGAGCCCCATTGCATCCCAAACCACCACCTCCCCCGCACCCCCCACCCCCCACCTTCCCACTGCCCCCCACCCCCCCACCAGCCCCGGTTTTTTGTACCATCTACACCCGCCCTAGCCTAGGCAGTTGAAGGTTTGGTGGCCAATGGTGGATTGATTAAGATTGGATGCCCTCTGGAGACAGCCTCCTCAGCCCTCACCATCTTGAGGCCACTTGTACAGATCGACATGTTACCCCCACACACACCCTGGGTTACCCTCCTTCCCAGTACAGCCCTCGCCCTGCACCCTCTTCCCTTGCCAGAATTGAGGGAGCAGGGAGATCTTAGGTGGGGGGTGGGTCTGCTGCTCCAGGTTTCCCCAGTAATCTCACGTCTATAGAAAAACCGCTTCAACAAGGTAACTGAGAGCAATGGAACAGTACCCAGCCTCAGGAGAAAAAGAAAATTACAGCAGATATGACAAACCTGAATTATTGTAACATCTTTGTAAATGTTTAATGTTTTGTGAGAACAGTGCAGGAGATAAGAACATTTTATTACATTAATACCATTCTGAGCCACTCTTGTTCACCTGAGGGGTTAGAGAGGAGAATTAACCAGGTTTCTCCCACTTGGCTGACCCTGTGATTTTGTTCCTAGTTTTTTTTTTTCCCTCTCCCTGCAGGAGAGAGCAGGGAGTAGGGATGAAAATATTGCTGACGCTCTAGACATCATGGGGCGGAATTGTCCCAGATTTGCACTAATTGGGGTAGCTGGGTACTGCCGCAATGGCAGCTTCTCACGCTGTATCGTCCCAAACCCGTCATACTATTTATGGGATACACACCATTTCCACGGCTTCAATTCGCCCGCCATGCTGTCACCTCGCTGCTTCATCACGCCGGGTACCACATTTAACATACAGCCGCAATCAGTACTTCCAGCCCAGGGCTGCAGCAAACTAGACATGGCCCCAAAATACAGGAGGACTGCAGCCCTCAAGCACCTTATGGTTGCCGTGGAAGCCGGCTTAGATGTCCTCTACCCCCACTCTGGCTGCAGGAGGGGCAGCGCCATTACCACTCTGGCTTGCTAGGTGACGGCAGGTGGTCAGTGCCAACGCTGTACAGAAGAGGTCACCCATCCAGTGCAGAATGAGGATGAATGATCTCATCCGTGCAGCCAGAGTAAGGCAACCATCTCATCACTCTAAACTCACACACTCTCAAGCCCATCGCACGTTCACTGGCACCTCACTCACTGCCAGCTCAAGGGATATCACCACCCATTCTCACACACACACCCTCACATCTCCGCCTGGCCTCATGCCCTCTGGAGACTGCCTCCTCAGCCCTCACCATCTTGAGGCCACTTGTACAGATCAACATGTGCCCCCACAGACACCGTTAAGTTACAGGCCTTCCCCAGTACAGCCCTCGCCCTGCACCCTCTTCCCTTGCCTGAGGCCACTTCTCCCCCTTCTCCAGTACAGCCCTCGCCCTGCACCCTCTTCCCTTGCCTGAGGCCACTTCTCCCCCTTCTCCAGTACAGCCCTCGCCCTGCACCCTCTTCCCTTGCCTGAGGCCACTTCTCCCCCTTCGCCAGGTAAAGCCGAGCCCTGCAGCCATTGAAAAGCCACCCCACATATGGCTGAGCTGGTAGGTAGAGACCTACCTGTGAGCCTCCCTGAAAGTGATGAGGTGCTGTCGGTGAAGCCTGGAGCTGATGACTTCGAGCGCTGCCTGAAGCAAGGTAGGTAAACAAACCTCGAAGTCCTGAATGAACTGTAGCTCGCCAGGTGCATGTCGCTTATGTGCTGTTGTGAAACACGACGTGGGTGGACGATCCAGCGGGGGAGGGGATGATTCTGGCGGGCTGGACTGATAACGATAAGCCGCCGTGTTACAATGAGGATCCCAATGTCCAATGGCAGAGGATGCAGCTTCTGCCGTCAATGGGCTAAGTGAACGACCACGAACTGGCTTCACACTGTCGTGAAAGCGATCGCACCATATCGTCCGCTCACGGCACCAAACGCACCTGACGCCGGCGGGCACAGGCAATCCCGGGCATGGTGTGTGGCAGGGAGGTGAGGGGGCAGGCATGATGGACCGGTTGATCTCTTCCCGGCCGTCATTTTATATTTTGCCACACGAATATGCAGACCCGACCTGCAGATAAACTATAAGTCACAGGTGTCCAGGAATCTCTTCTTAAGCATGACCCTCGGGGTCATGAGTGACTTGCGTCCACTCTGGTTCAATGGGTTCTGAGCTGGCTGGTCAGCTGAATGGCTGTGCGACCTGGAGACCCTGCCACATGCAGGGTAGGTGGTGCTTCAAGGGTGGGGTCGCTTGGTGGTTTGGAGTTTTGTACACGTCCCCCCAATGCCCTAACTTCACTTCGGCATGTTGCCGATGAAGGATCCAGGGCGGGTAGCTTGAGTTAGGAAGTTTCCCAACTCGTCAAGGCTCATCTTGGCAGAAAGGGCCCTGTCAGGTTCAACTTTCACTCGGGGTGGGGGGGGTGCGAGTGGGGCGGTGGGTGCCTGGATGGAGTGAGGGCCCCCACCCCTCCAAGCAGATCGGAGATGGACACAGGGACAGCCAAGAGATGAGAGGAGGTGTTTCAAAGGTCCGCCTCGGTTCTATGCGATTTTGTCCCAATGTTTGCCTATATTTCAGGCCCTCTAGCACTCACCCTTCACACTCCCTCATCCCCACCCACTCTCCATGTCACTTCCATACCAACTCATGCCCACACCCACCTCACCCACCCCTCCCCCCAATGGCCCCTCATACCCTCCAAGCCAGTTCATGGCACTCAGATGCACACTCGCCTGGTAGCCTCTCTCTACAGAAACAATGGGCAGGATTTTCAGGTCACCAGGCGGGCAAATGGGCAGGCCCCGGGGGGCAGCTTTGAAACGGTCCGCCGCCCACGATCAGCCCCCGACTAATTAACGGCCAGACAGAGGGAAAGGCAAGCTGAGAGGCTCAGCTCTGCTGGGGTGGAGGTAGAAGGAGTGCGAGCACAAAGGTCTGCGCTCCCTGTCGGCAGAGAGCTGAACAATGTTAAAATCAAATGTAAAGATTTCGAAAATTGGAAAAAAGAATGTCCCGACGCGGGACTCACTCACAATGACATCAGCAGAATAACAATTCTGCCCAAAAATTTATATTTATTTTTTTATTTAATTGTGGAAACCTCTTCCAACCCGTGGAGGGGGTTTCCTAAAAAATCCAAAGACTGCCTGGCCGATTTGTCCGCCCGCCAACCATAAGGGTGGATGGGCAGCGGAAAATGGCTTTCGATTAATGGCTTAATGTCCTTAATAAGCCTCTTAACTGTCGGCAGATGTGCCGCTGACTCCCAGCCGTACCTGCCAACCGAAATTTCACGCAAGTGTGCGGTGACTCAGGACGCTCGTCTAACGTTATCTTGCACTATTTTACGCCCGATCGGGTTGGGCATGCGCCCACCCATGGATGTAGAGCCCTGTCCAATGACTCCTATTGTAGCAGCCCATGGAACTGTTTAAAAAACCCATTCATAATTTTCTTTTTAAAAAAGCAGCTATTGCTATAGCCTTATAGAAGCGCCAAATCAACCGGACCTTTAAAGTGCCAAAACAGGAGATATAGGCACTTGATACTACTTTATCTTGTGCAAAATAAACATTGAACCATTGACAAAAGAGATCACAGAAAGAAATAGCTTATTACAACATCATAAAGCTCTCAATGAGGTGGTGGTTTCATTGCTCACCGTCCGTGTCAACAGTGTTAATCCTTTAATGTGAGTCTGGGCTCTCAGACAAGCCTCATTTTGCATGCATGCCACTGGAAATTGGGGGCACCGGGAATGGGGGTGGGAATCCTGGAACCGGGCCCCGCCCTCCATTTTTAATCAGCTCTAGACCCCTTATGACTCCATGAAAATCTGTCCTGAAATCTCTTGATGTGTTCGGCGCCTTCCTGAGTGAAACTTCTCCATTTTGATCGGTCACAAGCCAGCGTCTCTCATGAGTCACTGGGTATGTTTGACCTCTTCAGGGATGCTTTGATGACATCCCTAAAGCATTTATGCGACCCTCCTGGGAGTCTCCTGCTGTGACTGAGTTCTGAGTAGGGCAGGTGCTTCAGGGGTTTGTTGGCAGGTATACAGACAACATGACTGTCCTGGCACCAACAGCCCCTCCCACCAGCGGAGCTGCTTTTTGAGTCATTAGTGCCTCAATATTGGACAAGTTAGCTTGAGAGAGGACATTGCGGACTCGAAGTGGTGACTCTGTCTTTCTCTCCATGGATGCTGTTGGACCTGCTGAGTTTTTCCAGCATTTTTTGTTTTTGTTTCTTGCCACTGGGTTTGGAGGATCTTTTCTTCTATATGTTCATTCACGGGATGTGGGCTTTTCTGGCTGGGCCAACATTTATTGCTCATCCCTTGTTGCCCTTGAGAAAGTAGTGTTGAGCTTCCTTCTTGAACCGCTGCAGTCCATGTGGTGTAGGTACACCCACAGTGCTGTTAGGAAGGGAGTGCTAGGATTTTGACCCAGCGACACTGAAGGAACGGCGATATATTTCCAAGTCAGGATGGTGAGTGACTTTGAGGGGAATTTCCAGTTGGTGGTGTTCCCATTTATCTGCTGCCCTTGTCCTGGGTGGTCATGGGTTTCAAAGGTGTTGTCAAAAGAGCCTTGGTAAGTTTCTGCAGTGCATCTTGTAGATGGTGCACACTGCTGCTACTGTGCGTCGGTGGTGGAAGACGTGAATATTTGTGGATGTGGTGCCTATCAAGCGGACTGCTTTGCCCTGGACAGTGTCAAGCTTCTTCAATGTTGTAGGAGCTGCACTCATCCGGAGCATTCCATTGCACTCTGACTTGTGCCTTGTAGATGGTGAACAGGCTTTGAGGAGTCAGGAGGTGAGTTACTCATCACATGATTCCTAGCCTCTGACCTGCTCTTGTAGCCACAGTATTTATATGGCTAGTCCAGTTTAGTTTCTGGTCAATCGTAACCCCTAGGATGTTGATAGTGGGGATTCAGTGAGGGTAATACCATTGAACGGGGCGATGAGTGGATTCCCTCTTGGTGGAGATGGTCATTGCCTGACACTTGTGTGATGCGAATATTACTTGCCACTTGTCAGCCCAAGCCTGGATATTGTCCAGGTCTTGCTGCATTTGGACATGGACTGCTTCAGTATCTGAGGAGTCGTGAATGGTGCTGAACATAGTGCAATCATCAGTGAACATACCCACTTCTGACCTTATGATGGAAGGAAGGTCATTGATGAAGCAGTTGAAGATGTTTGGGCCAAGGATACTACCCTGAGGAACTCCTGCAGTGATGTCCTGCAGCTGAGATGACTGACCTCCAGCAACCACAACCATCTTCCTTTGTGCTAGATATAACTCCAGCCAGCAGAAAGATTTCCCCCTGATCCCCACTGACTCTAGTTTTGCTTGGGCTTCTTGATGCCACCCTCGGTCAAATGCTGCCTTGATGTCAAGGGCAATCACTCTCATCTCATCGCTTGATAACACTGTTGATGGCCCCTTCCATTACTTTACTAATGATGGAGAATAGACTGATGGGGCAGTAATTGGCCGGGTTGGACTTGTCCTGCTTTTTGTGTACAGGACATACCTGGGCAATTTTCCACATAGCCAGATAGATGCAGTTGTACTGGAACAGTTTGGCTAGAGGCATGGCAAGGTCTGGAGCACAAGTCTTCAGTACTGTTGCCGGAATATTGTCAGGGCCCATAGCCTTTGCAGTATCCAGTGCCTTCAACCATTTCTTGATATCACGTGGAGTGAATCAAATTGGCTGAAGACTGGCATCTGTGATGCTGGGGACCTCCAGAGGAGGCCAAATGCATCATCCACTTGGCACTTCTGGCTGAAGATTGCTGTAAATGCTTCACACTTATGTTTTGCACTGTTGTGCTGGCTCCTCCATCATTGAGGATGGAAATATTTGTGGAACCTCCTCCTCCAGTAAGTTGTTTAATTGTCCACCACCATTCACAACTGGATGTGGCAGGACTGCAGAGCTTAGATCTGATCCATTATCTCTGTCTATCACTTGCTGCTTATGCTGTTTGGAATGCAAGTAGTCCTGTGTTATAGCTTCAGCAGGTTGACACCTCATTTTTAGGTATGCCTGGTGCTGCTCCTGGCATGCCCTTCTGCACTCTTCATTGAATCAGGGTTGATCCCCTGGCTTGATGGTAATGGTAGAGTTGGGGATATGCAGGGTCATGAGGTTACAGAATGTGCTCGAGTATAATTCTGCTGCTGCTGATGGCTCACAGCGCCTCATGGATGCCCAGTCTTGAGTTGCTAGATCTGTTTGAAAGCAGTAGTGCAAAGGTACCAGTGCTTTGAGGTGCCTACAGTAGCATGTCCAAGTCTCCAAAGCAAATAAGAGCACAGGAATCACTGCTACCTTCATCTTGGAGTTGAGATCCTGGTCCTCAGATGCTTTTTCCCTCAATCAGCCGAAGACTGAGATGGCACATTAGAGGCCATGATGAATTTGGTTCTCTATGTCTTATCACAAAAACATGCTTTATGCCAAATAATGATTTTTAGTTGAAGAGTCATACCGACTCGAAACGTTAACTGTGTTCCTCTCTGCAGATGCTGTCAGACCTGCTTGAGTTTTTCCTGGTATTTTTATTTTTGTTTTTAATGATTTTTAACTTAATGGCTGGAAAACCGAACTGAAATTTTAAAAACATTGACTTTCTAAAACACAGACTCAAAGTGTAACTTGAGCTCGCAACAAAGGTGGCTACCCAATTGCATCACAAAACCTTCCACGTTCCAATCCATTGAGATGGACACACTTTGTCTGCAAAAGCCCATCGAGGACAATGGCCTCAGGAGAATGTGACTGAGTCACATATCCTGTGCCCATTAGTAAGGCATCAAGGCAACCACCTGGGATATTCAACAGTGGGTTCCCAGACACAAACTCATCAAGCTACAATGGGAATATGCTGAACCAAATCATTTGAACAATGGGACCTTGGCTGAGAGAGAGGATTTCCGGACATGGACTAATTAAGTTACAAGGAGGAATACACTAGTCACAACCATGTTTGAATCACTGGGTGACCTCATGTGACAGGCCCACACTTTATTAGTTTAAGCATCTGCTTTCTCTGCAGTAAGAAGGCAAGAGGCTGAGGTGCTGACGAGAGAAGATGTGAGTGGGGTCCCTCTCCCTCTCTCTCTCACTCTCTTCAACACACCTTGCAAGCCACAAACTAAAACAGAAAATGCTGGAAAATGCTGGAAAAACTGCCTTCTGTGGAGAGAGAAACAAAGTTAATGTTTAGAGTCTGTATGACTCTTTTTTTAGCTTTGCTGATTGCGACCATCCAGCGATGTACCTGCTGCAGGCAGAGACTTTGTATAAGAATTCAACCCAGCACCAGCATCTCCAGGAGAACAGCCAATCAGCCATTCCCATCTCTAATTTGGAAGCATTGGGGCCACTGAAGGAAAGTCACAAGACTATGGAATTCAGCCTGAAGCCAGCTGAGTCACCAGACTGCAGTCTCTATACCTCTTTTATTCCTCTGGATTCTTAACTTGATTAAGCTATCCTTCCCACTTTGTGATCTATATTTGTGTGTGTGCTTCTAGTGTGTGTGTGTGTGTGTGTGTGTGTGTGTGTTCATGTGCAAAACTCAAGCAAATTTCATTATTTTACTTAGATCAGTTTAAGTATAATAAATCTAACCTCTTTCTTTGTTAAACTCAAGAAAACCTGTCCAAATGGTACTTTATTTTAGATATATAAAGGGTAAGAGAGAGGCAAAAGTGGACATTGGGCCGCTGGAATATGACGCTGGAGAAGTAGTAGTGGGAAACAAAGAAATGGCGGAGGAACTGAATAGGTACTTTGCGTCAGTCTTCACAGTGGAAGACACGAGTAACATCCCCAAAGTTCAAGAGAGTTGGGAGGCAGAGGTGAGTATGGTGGCCATTACCAAGGAGAAGGTGCTAGGAAAACTGAAAGGTCTGAAGGTGGAAAAATCACCTGGACCTGATGGATTACACCCCAGAGTTCTGAAGGAGATAGCTGAAGACATAGTGGAGGCGTTAGTGGTGATCTTTCAGGAATCACTGGAGTCAGGGAGAGTCCCAAAGGACTGGAAAATCACTGATGTAACCCCCCTGTTTAAGAAGGGAGTGAGGCAAAAGACGGGAAATTACAGGCCGATTAGCTTGACCTCGGTCGTTGGTAAGATTTTAGAGTCCATTATTAAGGATGAGATTTCAGAATACTTGGAAGTGCATGGTAAAATAGGGCAAAGTCAGCATGGTTTCATCAAGGGGAGGTCATGCCTGACAAATCTGTTAGAATTCTTTGAGCAGCTAACAAGTAGGTTAGACAAAGAAGAGCCAATGGATTTTATCTACTTGGACTTCCAGAAGGCCTTTGACAAGGTGCCGCACTGGAGGCTGCTCAGTAAGATAAGAGCCCATGGTGTTCGAGGCAAGGTATTAGCATGGATAGAAGATTGGCTGTCTGGCAGGAGGCAGAGAGTGGTGATAAGGGGGTCCTTCTCAGGATGGCAGCCGGTGACTAGTGGAGTTCCGCAGGGGTCAGTGTTGGGACCACAACTTTTCACTTTATACATTAATGATCCAGATGAAGGAACTGAGGGCATCCTGGCTAAGTTTGCAGGTGATACAAAGATAGGTGGAGGAACAGGTAGTATTGAGGAGGCAGGGAGGCTGCAGAAGGATTTGGACAGGTTAGGAGAATGGGCAAAGAAGTGGCAGATGGAATACAACGTGGGGAAGTGTGAGGTCATGCACATTGGTAGAAAGAATAGAGGCATAGCCTATTTTCTAAATGGGGAGAGAATTCAGAAATCTGGAGTGCAAAGGGACTTGGGAGTCCTAGTCCAGGATTCTCTTAAGGTTAACTTGCAGGTTGAGTCGGTAGTTAGGAAGGCAAATGCAATGTGAGCAATTTTTGGCTCCGTATCTCAGGAAGGATGTTCTGGCCCTGGAGAGGGTCCACAGGAGGTTCACGAGAATGATCCCAGGAATGAAAAGCTTAGCACTTAAGGAACATTTGAGGACTCTGGGTCTATACTCGATGGAGTTTAGAAGGATGAGGGGGGATCTGATTGAAACTTACAGAATACTGAAAGGCCTGGATAGAGTGGACGTGGGGAAGATGTTTCCATTAGTAGGAGAGACTAGGACCCGAGGGCACAGCCTCAGAGTAAAGGGAAGACCTTTTAGAACAGAGATGAGGAGAAACTTCTTTAGCCAGAGAGAGTGGTGAATCTATGGAATTCATTGCCACAGAAGGATGTGGAGGCCAGGTCATTGAGTGTATTTAAGACCGAGATAGATAGGTTCTTGATTGGTAAGGGGATCAAAGGTTACGGAGAGAAGGCGGGAGAATGGGGCTGAGAAACTTATAAGCCATGATTGACTGGCGGAGCAGACTCGATGTGCCGAATGGCCTAATTTCTGCTCCTATGTCTTATGGTCTTATGATCACAGTGCGTAAACAGTTAAACATGCAAGTATATCCTGTTCAGAAAATCCTGTTGCTGTCAAATGAGGAGAGAGAAAAGAAAGGAGCCATTCAACCCCTCCTCACCTGATCTGTTGAGCAGATATGGAAACAGGCCCATTCTCTCCAGGACATCGCTGTTGATCTGAATCAATGCAGGGAGGTGTTGTGCTGTGGGAGCTGGTTGGAAGACGACTTAGTTTTCCAGGAGTTTAGTGAAAGGCTCATTTTCTTATATGCTTCAGAGAGAATCAGCAACAACCTGGTGCCTTGTCTCTGAGTGAGCGCCCACGCAAATGTCATTTGCACACTGGAACTCCATGACTGAGGCTGGAGTGGTTTTGGTTTTGGTACGCAGCATAGGTTGAACAGTTTCCAGTCTGTTCTATGGATGATCTCTCCGCCTGTGGGTATATTTGCTGAAGGTGAGGTACAGTAATACAGCGAGGAAAATGGAGTAGGGGGTTGGTGTAAATACACAGCCTTGTTTGACTGTTTTCACTGAGATAAGCTTTCTGGTGGTTCCGGTGATGAGGATTACAGGCTGCGTGTCATCATGGAATAGCTAACCTGTTAATACCTGAATACAATAGCACACAACGGGATTTTATGGAGATGTATTAAATGGTGGACTATCGGAGGGAGTTACCCTCCCAATTATATATGACTTGCAAAGCAGAAGTTACTGGCAAACAAATGGGCTTGTCCAGAAGTAAATCAGGGTAATGTTCACAAAGATTCTATTTTTGCTGAAAAATTACATGTGATTGGGCTTATCAGGATCATTACATCTGCACGTAAGAGCAGACAGGGCCTCAGATTAATGTCTCACCTGAGTAACAGCATTAATGACAGTGCAGCACTCCCACTGCACTGCGCTGGAGCATCAGCCTAAGCTTTTGGCAGGACTTGAATCCATAATCTTCTGACTCAGGAGTGTAAGTGCTATCCACTGAGCCACAGTGTCACAGTGCTGCACTTCTCTTATATGCATGAACAGGAGAACTGTGCTTAGTGCTGAGCAAGCCTTTAGGCAAATTAGAAAGACCAAGTTCAAAGCCTGACAGAGAGCGAGAGACAAAACAGACCCTTCGAAAGGAATGAGACTCCTCCTTTTGAAAAAAAAAAGTTATTCCCGGATTTTATATGACATCCCACATGCTGTACCTGTGATCATTACAGAAAGCCTGGCAAAGATATTTCTTCAAATTATCCAAAGGTTTCTTTCCAGCTCCAATTGCTTGTAACAAAATTGAACTTACTGGCAAGATCTGATGAGGCCGATATTGTACCGAAAGTGTATTTGACAGAAATGCGGATTTGCTTATGCTGTAAAATGACTGTACGGAGATGGAACTGATGCTTGGTGACTAATGGCATTTGTACCAGACCGGTGCATCTCTCTCACCCATTCTGCATATCTTTGAGAAGCACCTGCTCTTGAATTTCATCCACACAATATCCCCTGCTCTTTACAATAATAATTGTCTGTCACAAGAAGAAGTACTTTTGGATTCTCCAGAGATAGCTCACAGCACAGAGTAAGCAGGAGCTTTTTTTTTCCCCTCAACTGAAGTCTTTCTCTAAATGTCAGTCCCTGCAATGAGCAGGATATGCTGAAAGGTTAATGTATTTTGTGGAAGACTCTCCATGATTAAGTCTGACATATCCTGTCATTATCGCATGTCCTCAAACACCCCCTCGAAGTTTAGCATTGCACAGTGCCTATTTCTCAGTGGGGCTGGTTAAGTGCTTGTGCTTGGGATTGCTTTTTGTGATCGTCTCCCCCTTTCCTGAAGGCATTGCGCATACCAGCAGCAGCAGCTCCCTGGCACTCATCGAAGCGTCGCTCCTCATTTGTGAATTAACAAAACTGAGCGTCAGCTAGCTGTTCGACTGCAGCGAGCATCGTACTCTAGATCATCCACCGCCCACTGTCTGGACGCATGCGCTTTCTGGTACCAGTGGGCAGTAATCAGGAACCCTGGCTGAAGCAGCCCTTTCCCTCGCCTCAGTCAAACAGTATTGCCCATACTGCCAGACCAACCATGATCAACAAATGCAGCTCAGGCCAGGGATATGGTGGATAGTTAATTATGGGTTATCGACGCCTGTCAAGGAAAAGGGGTGGGGAGGTGGTTTGTGTTTAAGGTTAATGCTAGTATTAGTGGAGAGGTTAGCAAGATGGTGTGACAAGTGACAAGTCTGCAACTGATAATGGAGCAGAGAAAAGGGAGAAGCAGAGGAGTTCAGACCATGAGTAGTGAAGACAGTGAGCTGGGGCATAAGGACTGGTGGGGGAGTTGGTAGGGGGCTCAGTACTGGGGTGGGTATTCAGTGGAGGTGGATAAATGAGTTAGGATGTGCATGTGCTCGAGAACTTGGGAGTGTTGGCTGGAAGAGTTCTAAGACTGTGTCAGTAGAGTAATGACACAGGAAGCCGCCATTCAGCCCATTGAGTCCATACCGACTCTCTGCGGAGCAATTCAGTCTGTCCCATTCCCCAGGTCCATCCCCCATAACCCTGCAAACTGGTTTCCTTCAAGTGCCCATCAACCTTCCTTTCAAAAACACAGATCATCTCCACTTCCACCCTCAGAGGCAGCCGGCTCTAGGTCGTTATTATATGCGGTGTAAATAGCTCTTTCTCACATTCCTCCTGCGTCCCTTATACAGAACCTTTGGCAGGATTTTCCCTGGCCACTGGCGTCAGGCGTGTTCGGTGTGGTGAGCGGACAATATGGCGCGATCGCTTTCGCTTCTGCTCAGCCCGCCGACTGCGATTGGTCAGTCAGGAGCCTCATTATCATACATCAGCATATCATTATCAGGCCAGCCCGCCGGAATTGGCCCCTCCCCCGCTGGATCGTCCATCCACGTTGACGTGTGTCACAACAGCACATAAGCAACGTGCACTTGGTGGGGCTGCACTTTGAGGGGAACGCGGAGGTCGGTAACACAGTAAGGTTGTGCAGCCCTCGCCAGGATTGAATCAAGCTTGAGGGGTGCTTGGGGCGGGGGGGGGGGGTCGGGGTTAACGGCAGCCCTGCTGTTGAGGCGACTTGTGTTTGACTCCAGGAGTGACGATCCCAGGTAGTGGAGGCACTCAGATCAAAGTCTCCCTGTACATGGACGATGTCACCGTCTTCTGCTCGGATCCGCTGTCGGTGCACAGACTTATCCACATCTGCGACCGTTTTGAACTGGCCTCGGGAGCCAAGGTAAACCGTGGGAAGAGCAAGGCCATGTTCTTTGGGAACTGGGTGGACTGATCCTTTGTACCCTTCACTGTCAGGGCTGATGGCCTGAAGGTGCTGGGAATATGGTTCGGAGGGACCAGGGCATGCGTTAGAAACTGGAAGGAGCGAGTGTCTATGGTGAAAAGAAAACTGGGCATGTGGGAGCGACGCTCCCTCTCCATTGCGGGTAAGAACCTGGTCATCAGGTGTGAGGCACTCTCGCTGTTGCTGTACGTGGCACAGGTCTGGCCCATTCCACACTCCTGTGTGATGGCGATCACCTGAGCCATCTTCCGCTTTATCTGGAGGTCGAAAATGGATCGTGTCCGCAGGGATGCGATGTACAAGCCTCTAGATAAAGGGGGAAAAAACGTGCCCAACATCGCCCTCACACTGATGGCCACCTTTGTGTGCGGCTGCATCAAGCGGTGCGTAGACTCTCAGTACGCAAACACCAAGTGTCACTACATGCTGAGGTTCTACCTGTCCCCGGTGTTGCGAAGGATGGTTCTGGCCACGATGCCGCGGAACGCTCCAAGTAGTTGGACTGTGCCGTACCACCTGTCCCTCGTGGGAAAATTTATGCAGGGAAACACCTTCGACCACAAGTCCGTCAGGCAGTGGTCGGCACATAACCTCTTAAAGGCCCTGAGGGAAAAGAAGAGGGTGGATCCTGTGGGATGGTTCCCTGAGCAGACTGACAAAGTCATTTGGCAGAATGCCTCATCGCCAGAACTTTCCAGCAAACACCAAGATGTAGCTTGGCTGGTGGTGAGAAAGGCCCTCCCTGTAAGATCCTTCCTACACGCCAGGAGTCTCAACCCCTCTGCACGTTGCCCTCGAGGTGGCTGTGGTGGGGAAGAGACCGTTGTTCACCTCCTTGTGGATTGTGTCTTTGCAAAGAAGGTCTGGAGAGAGATGCAGTGGTTGCTGTCGAGGTTCATCCCGAGCAGTTCTGTGACAGAGGACTCTGTGCTCTATGGGCTGTTCCCAGGGACACACACCGAGACAAACATCAACTGCAGCTGGAGGATCATCAACTCGGTGAAAGACGCTCTTTGGTCTGCCCGAAACTTGTTGGTTTTCCAGCGCAAAGAGTTGTCCCCGACTGAATGTAGCAGACTAGCACTTTCCAAGGTCCAGGACTACGTGCTGAGGGACACAGTTAAGCTTGGGGCAGCCGCCACAAAGGCGCAATGGGGAAGGGTCGCTGTCTAAGACCTTTCTGCCGCAGTGCACTGGGGGGCTGGGAACTGTAATGAGCCCCTCAGGCTGTACAGATTAAAATGAATGTCTGCCAATGATTGAAATTTTCATTGATTTTTCTGATACACCTTGTGTTTCATGTTGTAAAAGTTGAACCTGTTTGTATTTTTGTAATGGTGATTTGAAATGTTTTGAAATGTTTTTGAAGATTTATGAATAAAGTATATTTTTGAAAAAAAAAAAGACTTGTGTTTGACTCCAGTCTGGCTTATGGCAGCGAGAGTACCCTCTGTGAGAATCCTCCTGTCATGGAGACACAGTGGAGGCCCTAATAGTCACTCGATCGCAGGAGGATGATGATGACAAGCAGTGAGGACACTGCATAGATCTTCACATAGCCTCTGTGAATGTTTGACTCCTGTCTGTCCGAGGGCAGCTCGCTTGCACTCTGTGACCAGTGTCATATCATAGAGACGCAGCCATGAAACTTTATAAGTACCTGATCCTTTGTCCGCCTTCAGCACCTGAGCCCTTCAGGAGACAGCGTCACTGGTCACAGATGCTGAAGAGATGGGGGTCAGCCCCACCTTAAAGGTGCTGAGAGCATACAGAGAATGAGAGAACTCTGTGGCACCTGCCCACTACATTCTGGCAGCAATGACCAGCACCGTTGAGGTGCAGGCATCAGTAATGTGTCCAGGGAGTGTGAGACCAGGCCATCACTTTGGTCTGAAGGCTGCACTGAGCACAGGGAAGAGGCCCTGGACTGAGACACCTGCCTTTATCTTGTGCAGAAAGGTTTCACATCTGAGTGACATGAACACTGCTCAACAGAACAAGGAGCCATAGGCAGGGAGACATTCTTGGGAGTTTATTGACAACAGTGAACAGTATGTACATGTTATTGACACCCGTACCCAGGCTGTGCAACTAATTCTCCTTAACTCTCCTAACCCTGTCGTTATGTCTTGGTGCTCCCCGGACATCCACAGAGGAGGTGGAGACAGCCTGCTGACTGCAACGCCCTGTCTGTGATGATCTTGGTGGGCGTTCTCTGGAAGGCCGAGACTTGGTGGGCCTTGGCCTGCTTTTGGGGTCCTGCTGTGTGGCACCCTCCTCGGCCTGTGGAGCTGCAGCTGCTGAGGTCACAGGAAGAGGGGAGTCAGATGGGCCGGATACTCTAGGATGGATGGGCCCAGAGTGGGCACCTGCTGACCCTCCTCCCTATGGGTGCCCCGGGGCCCCTGGTTGACTCATTCAGGAGAGGCAGAAGCTGGAGTGAGATCGAGCTGTCCAGCACCCCTCCCTGTTGGAGGCCAACTATGGCATCAGCGATGGAGTTGAGCCCGTGCAGAAGTGCAGGAGCAAAGTCCTGGACCAAGATCTCCATGGCAGCCGCCATCCTACCATTGTTGACTTTGGTGCATTAGCATTCCAGCTCTATCACCTCAGACTGAAGGCGGACATACTCCTCCATTGTGCCTTACAATCTGAGGAGTGCAGGGGACATCCCTTCCTGTTGTTCCCTAGCTTGCCTTTGCAGCTCCAGCAACTGTGACATGACCAAGTCCAGAGGCTCCTCATCTGACTTGGACTCAGCAAATTTCTGGCCTCCAGCAGTCCTCCGAGTGCTGGGGACCTGGGAAGTCCCTGCCATTGCCTGCTATCGATGTCCGATGTGCTCACCAGATTTTGATCCCTAGGCTATTCTAAGGCTAGGTCCCATCGAGGTGTGTGTCTCTGCACTGGTGGAGGGTGTGAGTGAGTGCTGTGGTGAGACCTCTTCAGATTCCTCTTCAGAGGTTTCTTCGGGTCTTGATTGGAGGCCCTGTGTCATGGACTCCATCGGCTGTTTCCCAGATGTGCCAGCGAAAGGGGAGATAATTAGTGCATGGCTGTGGCCTGTGAAACATCTGATGGATGTTGCACTGCTGGATCCTCACTTGGTAGAGCAGCGCTGACCTCACTGTCAGCACAGGACCGGTCCTGGTCATTGCCGGCCAGCTGGATAGCTCTGTTTTCAAAGTCTGTGAGGACCTTGATTTCAGGCATTCTGCCATCAGACTGTGACCTCTCCTGTTGGTTTGTACCAGCTTGTCCTGCATGGATAGAGATGGAGTTAACGATAGCAGGACGCTTGCCAGGCCAGATGATAAGTATACCCGGCCTGTGTGGGTGGTGAGTTATCCCATGGACGGGATGAGGACAATGACAGTGAGTTTGAGAGAGTGAATGGTGATGTCTCTTGAACTGGCAGCGAATGAGATCCCTGTGGATATGCGCTGGGTTTGAGAAAGTGTGAGTTGAGAGTGATGAGAAGAGTGACTCACCCTGGCAGAATGGAGGAGACCATTCATCCTCTTGCGGCACTAGGTGGCTGTCCTCTTTTGAAGGGCGCTGGCACTGACCACCGCTGCCACTACCCCCCCAAGCTGGGTTAGTGCTGTTGCTGCCCATCCTGAGACCAGAGCAGGGGGTAGGGGACATCCCAGTGGGTCTCCACGGCATCCAAAAGGCTCCCGAGGGTCACATAGCCGAACCTGGGGGCTGCATTCTTCTTCAGTTTCAGGGCCATGTCTTCCATGCAGCAGTCGTGGTCTGGAAGCACTGAGATGTGTGCTTGTGGCTGGACTTTTAATATAGCGCCTGGCGTGATGCCTCAGCTGGGTGATAGCGGGCGGGCGAATGAAAGCCCGCCCTCCATGGAAACGGCGTGTTTCCCGGGAGGGCATAAATAATGTGGCGGGTTTGGGACGATACATTGTGAAAAGCCGCCATTGTGGCTGGCGGGTAAACCATCATTTTACCCACCCGCTACAGCACCTGGTGCAAATCTGGGAAAATTCCACCCCTTAAATCTGTGTCCCTTAACCCTTGTACCATCAACTGATGGGAACAGCTTTTCTTCATCGACCATGTCTAAATCTTGTACACCTCTATCAATCATCCCCTCAATCTCTTCGGCTCCAAGGAGAACAACCCCAGCTCCCCCAAGCTAATCTTGTAGCCAAAGTCCCTCATCCCTGGAACCGTTCTGGTAAACTATCCTCCACACCCCTCTCAAGGACCCTCACAACCTTCCAGACGGAGACCGGTGAGTCCTGGGAGAGTCTGTATTTCTAGGAGTGCCTTAAATGGACAAGAGTGAAAGCAACTGCGGCAAACACATGGACCAGCATCAGCATTCACCATGCCGAGGAGTCAGTCCTTCTGCTCGCCTGCTGCCTAATAGTGGAGGTGAGACATGATCTGAGCTGAGAATGGAAAATCTACCCTTCGGAGCTGGCTCTGTTCAAAGAGATGTTTCAATAAGTATCTGCTTGAAGGGAAATGCTGCACACAAACTTATTTTGTGCCAAGGCCAGAAAATGTACCTGAGGATTTTGTAAAGAAACTGCAGTTGAACTAAGTGAGAGTCTCTTGTCAGTAAAAGTAAACTTTACTTCAATTCTCCACATCACAAGTTATGGGCCACGGTTTTGAAAAATAAAACAGAACCAAAATACAAGTGCATTACTTTAAAGATTTGATGAACAATACTAAATTTGGTCCTCTTGGGCTGATTATTTGCATATTCAGTGAATGTGCTCCCCGCAGAGCTCATTATGAGAAGTACAATAATACATTCACAGCGTAATCAATTATTCCAGGTTTATTACTGTAATACATGATTTCTGCCACTGTCAGAGGAATTATATATTTTTAGCAGAAAGATAAAAAGTAACTGTAATTTCAAAGCTGCTAATTTTATAGCAGTTTTTTTGTGCAAAATACTGTTTTAATGTCAGGTTAAGTGTCAGCTGAGTAGGTAGCACTCTCATCTGTTGTATCAGAAGGTTATGGGTTCAAGATCCACTCCAGGAACTTGAGCACTGAAACAAAGCTGACAATGGAGCGCTCAGGGAGTGCTGCACTGTTGGAGGTACTATCTCTCGGACCAGGTGGACATGCCACTAATTTGAAGGGGAGCCAATGTCACTTAAATAAGTTATCTGGTCTTCTATGGCTATAGGTTAAAATAGGTTATCTGGTCATATTATCCTGTCTTATGAGGAAAGGTTTGACAGGTTAGGCTTGTATCCACTTGAGTTTAGAAGGGTAAGAGATGACTTGATTGAAACCTTTAAGATCCTGAGGGGCCTTGAGAGGGTGGATGTGCAGAGGATGTGCAGAGTGGTAGAACCTAAAACTAGGGGTCACTGTTCAAAAATAAGGGGTCACTCATTTAAGACAGAGATGAGAAATTTTTTCTCTCAGAGGGTCGTGAGGTTTTGGAATTCTCTTCCTCAAAATGCAGTGGAAGCAGGGTCTTTGAATATTTTTAAGGCAGAGCTAGATTATTTCTTGATTAACAAGGGGGTGAAAGGTTATCCGGGGGTAGGCAGGAAGGTGGAGTTGAGGTTACATTCAGATCAGCCGTGATCATATTGAATGGCGGAGCAGGCTCGAGGGGCTGAATGGCCTACTCCTGCTCCTAATTCATATGTTCCTATGGTCAGCCATGGCTCAGCTTGTAGCACTCTTGTCTCTGAGTCAGAATGATGTGGATTCAAGTTGCACTCCATGCCTTGAGAACAAAATTCTAGACTAACACGCCAGCGCTGAGGAAGTGCTGTGTCTTTTGGATGAGATGTTAAATCAAAAACCCATCTGCCCTCTCAGATGGATGCAAAAGATCCCATGGCACAATATTAAAGAAGGGCGAAGGAGTTATCCCTGGTGCGCTTGTCAATATTCACCCCTCAAACAACATCAGGAAAATAGAGTATCTGCCATTATCACATTGTTGTTTGTGGGAGCTTGCTGTGCGCACATTTCCCATGTTACAACAGTGACTACACTTCAAAAGTACTTCACTGACTTTAAGGCACTTTGAGACGTCCGGTGTTGTTTAAGGGTTACAATATGACTGCATTATCAAATTGATGCTTGTGGGAGCTTGCTGTGCACAGATTGGTTGCCACATTTCCCGTGTTACAACAGTGACTACACTTCAAAAGTACTTCACTGACTTTAAGGCACTTTGAGACGTCCGGTGTTGTTTAAGGGTTACAATATGACTGCATTATCAAACTGATGCTTGTGGGAGCTTGCTGTGCACAGATTGGCTGTTGCGTTTCCTCCATTACAACAGGGCCAGCTACACTTCAAAGGTATTTCGTTGGCTGCAAAGTGTATTGGGGTGTCCTGAGGTTGGGAAAGGCAAGGTTGGGAAACATCAGTGCAGTTGCTTCTGTGGTATTCTCTCCTCCAGCTCCGCCAGCACAAACTGGCTGCTCCAAGTGTATCAAGAGGGGTTGTTCAAGCTGAGCACCACAACGCTTGTGAAAAGGACCAGAGGGGAGTACGGCGAGGCAGACAGGTTCCATGCAGCGTGAGAAACCAGGGAAATCTCCAAGATCAGGAAGTTGTTGAGGAGAAAGGGCGAGAGGTGAGAAACTACAACAGATCCCACAGATACAACAAAACCATCAAGGGGGGAAGAAAAAAGATTCACTATCAAGGCAGAGCGAAAATATTGTTAAATTGTGCTTTTTTTTCTGAAAAATAAGTTATCTTTGCGGCTACAAGTGTATCAAGAAGCAATAAAACCTTAACCAACAAAGGGAAAGCAACAAAAAGTACAATTAAATGCCTTAAAGCATCCCTGAGTTTAGCAAGCAAGAACTGGGTAGAGTTCAAGCTTCCCATTGCTATCTAGTGACCCCTGCTGGATGGGTCAAGTAAGGGCACAATTAGATTTGTCAGTGGGGCACAGGGTAACAACACAGGTTAAAAAAAAAACAATTGCATGGGTGAGTTATTGAAGAATAATTTGTTGCCGTGGAAACATACCATATCAACAAGTCAAGGGAGAAACCTAGTGAAAATAACGTGTTACTGCGCGGCATTTGGTTTTACTCTGTCCACATCGTGCAACTTCCCCAATAGATTTGTTTAAACACTGAGTGCCAATGACCGAATGGCAGATCATTAAAAAAAAACACACCCATGAGTGTAGGAAATCCGGAATAAAAGCAGAATAATACTAGGCATAATAGGGTTAAATTTTGAAGACAGCTTGCATAGACTAGGCTGATATAACCTTGAGTAAGATTACGCGCATGGTTCCAGGTGTGAGGAACTTAAGTTACGTGGATGGATTGGAGAGGAGATGGGGCTGTTCTTCCTGGGGAAGAGAAGGCTGAGAGAAGATGTGATAGATGTGTTCAAAATCATGAGGGGTCTCGACGGAGCAGGTAGGGAGAAACCGTTCCCCTTGGTGGGAGGATCAAGGACACAGATCTAAGGTGATTGGTGAAAGAAGCAACGGAGACAGGAGAAATAACATTTTCTACAAAGTGAGGGGTTAGTATCTTGAAGGCACTCCCTGAGACCACGCTGGAGGCAGATTCAATCAAGCCTTTCAAATGAGTATTGGATAATCATCTGAAGAGGAAAGAAAAATTGCAGGGGTACAAGGGAAAGGCAGGGAAATGGGACTCGGTGAGTTGCTCTTGCAAAGAGCCAGCACAGACACCATGGGCTGAATGGTAAAGGTTAAAGGGCGATCTAATCATGCTGTTTAATATGATGAAATGATTGGATAGGGAAGGTCAAGTGCAATTATTGCTTCTGGTCGAGGAGTCCACAATAAGGGGACCTAAGCTTAAAATTACGGCTGGGGTTTTCAGGAGCGATGCTTGAAAGAACTCCTTCACTCAGAAGGTAGTGGAAACCTGCAACTCTGCCCCCCAGAAAGCTGTTGAGACTGGAGGCCACTTGAAAATTGCAAAACAGGCAAGGTTATTAAGGTCGAAGGGACCAAGGTTGGTGAATGGAGTTAGGATACAGATCAGTGTGAGGAAACTTGATTTCCTATGCTCTGGGTTCAGACTGGACAGAATTATTTTGAAAGAGTGACTTATGACTGTGATAAATTCAGAACAAGTTTTTTAAGCATGAAGATTTAGCATACCTTGGCAGCAATTAATGGGTGAACAAAGAACAAAGAACAAAGAAAAGTACAGCACAGGAACAGGCCCTTCGGCCCTCCAAGCCTGCGCCGATCATATTGCCCGTCAACTAAAACATTTTGCACTTCCGGGGTCCGTATCCCTCTATTCCCATCCTATTCATATATTTGTCAAGCTGCCTCTTAAACACCACTATCGTACCTGCTTCCACCACCTCCTCTGGCAGCGAATTCCAGACACTCAATACCCTCTGCGTAAAAAACTTGCCCCGCACATCTCCTCTATAGTTTTCTCCTCTCATCTTAAATCTATGTCCCCTGGGAAAAAGCTTCTGACTATCTACTCTGTCCATACCACTCATAATTTTGTAAACTTTTATCAAGTCACCCCTCAATCTCCGTCGGTCTAGTGAGAACAATTTGAGTTTCTCCAACTCTCCTCATAGCTAATAATCTCCAGACCAGGCAGCATCCTGGTAAACCTCCTCTTCACCCTCTCCAACGCCTCCATATCCTTCTGGTAATGTGGTGACCAGAATTGCACGCAATATTCCAAGTGTGGCCTAACCAAAGTTCTATACAGCTGCAGCATGACTTCCCAGCTTTTATACTCAATACCCCTGCCAATGAAGGCAAGCATGTCATATGCCTTCCTGACTACCTTATCCACCTGCGTTGCCACTTTCAGTGACCTGTGGACCTGTACACCCAGACCTACCTATATTAGACCTTCCAAAATGCATTACCTCGCATTTGTCCGGATTAAACTCCATCTGCTATTTCTCCGCTCAAATCTCCAACCGATCTATATCCCGTTGTATCCTCTCCACTATCTGCAACTCCTCCAACCTTAGTGTCGTCTGCAAACTTACTAATTAGCCCAGTTACATTTTCCTCCAAATCACTTATATATACTACAAACAGCAAAGGTCCCAGCACTGATCCCTGCGGAACTCCACTAGTCACAGATGTCCATTCAGAAAAGCACCCTTCCACTGTTACCCTGTCTTCTATAACCAAGCCAATTCTGTATCCATCTTGCCAGCTCACCTCTGATCCCGTGTGACTTCACCTTCTGTAACAGTCTGCCATGAGGGACCTTGTCAAAGGCCTTGCTGAAATCCATGTATATAACATCCACTGCCCTTCCATCGTCGATCATCTTTGTCACTTCCTCGAAAAACTCGATCAAGTTAGAAAGACACGACCTCCCTTTCACAAAACCATGCTGCCTCTCACTAATACGCCCAAATGGTAGCAAATCCTGTCACGAAGAATCTTCTCCAATAATTTCCCTACCACAGACGTAAGGCTCACCGGCCTGTAATTTCCTGGATTATCCCTGCTACCCTTCTTAAACAATGGAACAACATTGACCATTCTCCAGTCCTCTGGGACCTCACCCGTAGCCAGTGAGGATACAAAGATTTCTGTCAAGGCCCCAGCAATCTCCTCCCTTGCCTCCCTCAGTACTCTGGAGTAGATCCCATCTGGCCCTGGGGACTTACCCACCTTAATATTCTTCAAGATGCCTAACACCTCCTCTTTTTTGATCTCAACATGATCCAGGCTATCTATACACTCTTCCCTCGACAAATCAGCTGCTAAGTCCTTCTCTTTGGTGAATACTGATGAGAAGTATTCATTTAGTATCTCTCCCATTTCTTCTGGCTCCACACACAGATGTGCCTGAGTGAGCCTACCCTTTACCTGGCTACCCTCTTGCTTTTTACATATGTATAAAAGGCCTTGGGATTTTCCTTAATCCTGGTTGCCAGTGACTTTTCATGACCCCTTTTAGCCCTCCTGACTCCTTGCTTAAGTTTCTTCCTACTTCCTTTATATTCTCCACGGGCTTCATCTGTTCCCAGCCTTCTAGCCCTTATGAATGCTTCTCCTTTCTTTTTGACTAATGTCACAATATCCTTCGTTATCCAAGGTTCCTGAAACTTGACAGAAGCTTTACTCGCTCTTCCGTGGATGGCGGAGCCGCAGTCTCAGTTCCGGTTTCTCTTGCTTCTTGTCTAATGTAGTCTTCTTTCTTCTCTGCCATCCTTTGGGTGCTCTCCACGCTCTTTCATACAGTTTAAGATGCTAAGGCTTTGTTGCGCACAGCCTTCTCAGTCCGAGAATTGGCTCTTAGGGTAAGTGGTCAGTCAATAATTTGTCCAGGATACATTATCAGATGTATCCTCCTGCTATTGTTCTGTGAGGTCTTGGCCCCTCAGTTCTAGCTTAAGGCATCCTGTTATTTTAATTTAAAACATCTTGTTTCCGCACACCTCATCCAACATCAGCAATTTCATATATCAAGCAAGGTTACAAGTTCAACAGCTTGACATAATTTCCCCTTATACTCAATTACATTAGCATCACATTTACAGGCAGTAAAGCAACATATTACAGGCCTACATTGGCCACAATCTAGCTGATTGGTGGAACAGGTCTGATGGGCTGAATGGCTTTCTCCTCTTCCTATGAGGAAAATAGGAACATAGGGCTTAGGAGCAGGAGTAGCCATTTGTCCCTTTGAGCCTATTGTCCAATTCAATAGGATCTTGGCTGATCTGATTGTGGTCTCAATTCCACTTTCCTGCCTCCCCCTCCCACAACCCTTGGCTATGAAAAGTCGGTCCAACTCAGCCCTGAACAATTCAATAAGCCAGCTTCCACTGTTCTCTGGGGAAGAGGATTCCACAGACTAACTACCCTCTGAGAGAAAAACAGTCTCCTCATCTCTGTTTTAAAAGGGAGACCTCTTATTCTTAAACTGTGTCCCCTGGTTCTCGTCTCCACCACAAGTGGAAACACCCTCCCGATATCCATTCTATCAAATCCCCCCAGGGTCGCTTGTCTATGTTTCAATAAGATCATCTTCCATTCTTCTAAACTCCAATGGGAAAAGGCCCAACCTGTTCAACCTTTCTTCCTGGATAATCTCTTCACCCCAGGAATGAGTTGAGTGAACACTCTTTGCACTGCTTCTAACACAATTATACATATTTTTTCAAATAAGGAAACCAAAACTGTACACAATATTCCAGATGTGATCTCAATAATGCTTTGTACAGCTGCAATAAAATTTCCCTACTTTTATACTCTATTCCCCTTGCAATAAACAACAACATTCCATTTGCATTCCTAATCACTTGCTGCACCTGCATACTAACTTTTTGTCATTCGTGTACCAGGACACCCAGATTCCTCTGCACCTCAGAATTCTGCAGTCTCTCTCCATTTAAATAATATGCTGCTTTTCTATTCTTCCTGCCAAAGTGAACAAGTTTGCATTTTCCCACATTACACTCCATCTGCCAATTTTTTGCCCACTCACTTAACCTGTCTATATCCCTTTGCAGTCTCTCTACCTCCTCTTGGGAACATGCATTCCTACCTACCTTAGTGTCATCAGCAAATTTAGCTACCGGACATTCAGCCCCTTCATCCAAATCATTAATGTAGATTGTAAATAGTTGAGGCACCAGCACTGATCCCTATGGCACTCCACTAGTTAGAGCTTACCAGTCCGAAAAAGACCCATTTATCTCTACTCTCTGCTTCTTGTTAGCTAACTAATCCTTTATCCATGCTAATATGCTACCCCAAAACCATGTTCTCTTATCTTGTGTATGTATGTCATTTACCTTCAATGTGGCACTTTATCAGATGCCTTTTGGGAATCCAAGTGCACCACATCTACAGGTTCCCCTTTAACCGCCTTGCTTGTTACTTCCTTAGAAATCGCTAATAAATTAGTCAAATACGATTTCCTTTTCATAAAGTAATGTAGACTCTGCCTGACCATATTATGATTTTCTAAGTATCCTCCTATGACCTTGTTAATAATGGATTCCAACAATTTCCCTATGACAGATGTTAGCGTAACCGGCCTGTAGTTTTCTGCTTTCTGTCTCCTTCCTTTCTTGAGTAAAGGTTTTACATTAGCTATTTTCCAATCCGCTGGGGCCCTTCCAGAATCTTAGGAATTTTGGAAGATTATAACCTACCTCTGCCGCCATTTCTTTTAAGACCCTGGGATGCAGGCCATCCCAACAGAGGCGCTGGTGAAAAGTGACTGACGCATTCTGGGAGAAGTCAGCGCAGTCACCACGACTCTGGAGGGAATCGAGGAGAAGGACTCATGCACTCAACATTTGAAAAATGCGGATCTTGAAGGCAGGTCAGTTGAAAAAGAGCGCGGAGATTGAAAATAAAAGGAGGGGAAGCTGAAGAGGAGCGGCCAGCGTGTGAGCGGCCCAGTGAAGGAGTGGCGCTTTGAGGCTTTGGCCCAGTGGGGTAGGGCCGGGTAAAGTCCTTTAAGTAAATTAGGAGTTGGTAATGGAGGCAGCAGTTGGGGCAGTCGAGTGCTCCGAATGCAGCATGTGGGAAGTCTGGGACAGCACAATTGTCCCTGATGACTACACCTGCAAAAGGTCCATCCAGCTGCAGCTCCTGAGAAGCCGAGTTAGGGAACTGGAGCTGGAGCTGGATGAACTTCGGATCATTCGGGAGGCAGAGGCAGTAATAGACAGGAGTTTCAGGGAGACAGTCACCCCTAAAAGTCAGGAGGCAGGTAGCTGGGTGTCAGTCAGGAGAGGGAAGGGGAATAGACAGAAAGAGCAGAACACCCCTGTGGCCGTTCCTATCAACAATAGGTATACCGTTTTGGATACTGTTGGTAGGGACGACCTACCAGGGACAAGTTGTAGTGGTCGCATCTCTGGCACCGAGGCTAGACCCTCAGCTCAGAAAGGAGGGAGGGAAAAAAGGAGAGCAGTAGTGATAGGGGATTCAATAGTTAGGGGAAGATAGGAGGTCCTGTGAGAGAGTTCGAGAATCCCGGATGGTCTGTTGCCTCCCTGGTGCCAGGGTCCGCGATATCTCGGATCGAGTTCTCAGTATTCTCAGGAGGGAGGGTGAGCAGCCAGATGTCGTGGTCCACGTAGGGACCAATGAGGTGGATAGGAAGGAGGAGGAGGTCCTGCAAAGAGAGTTTAGGGAGTTAGGTGCAAAGTTGAAGGACAGGACCTCCAGGCTTATGATCTCAGGAGTGCTCCCCGTGCCACGTGCTAGTGAGGCTAGAAATAGGAGGATAATGCAGCTAAATACGTGGCTAATGAGATGGTGCAGGAGGGAGGGCTTCATGTTTCTTGACAATTGGGCTCTGTTCCAGGGAAGGTGGGACCTGTTCCGACGGGATGGATTGCACCTGAACTGGAGGGGGACTAACATCCTTGCAGGTAGGTTTGCTAGTGCTGCTCCGGGGGGGTTTAAACTAGATTTGCAGGGGGAGGGGAACCAGGGTGTTAGAGCAGATAGTGAGGTGGAGGAGGATAAAGGTCAAGCGAGGAATGCATGAATAGACAGAAATCAGGGGTCTGTACATGATAGAAATGTTCTCAGGTGCATCTATTTCAATGCAAGGAGTATTGTCGGAAAGGCAGGTGAGCTTAGGGCGTGGATTGGCACGTGGGATTACGACATTATTGTTATTAGTGAGACTTGGTTGCAGGAGGGGCAGGACTGGCAGCTCAATGTTCAGGGGTTCCATTGTTTCAGACGTGATAGAGGGGGAAGGATGAAAGGTGGGGGGAGTAGCATTACTAGTCAGGGAAAATATCACAGCTGTGTGTAAGGAGGACAGCCCGGAGGGCTCGTCTACAGAGGCCATATGGGTGGAGCTGAGGAACGGGAAAGGTGTGACCACACTAATAGGGTTGTATTATAGACCACCCAATAGTCAGAGAGAATTGGAGGAGCAAATCTGTAGAGAAATAGCAGACCAATGTGAGAAACAGAAAGTTGTGATGGTAGGAGATTTTAACTTTCCACATATTGACTGGGATTCCCATACTGTAATAGGGCTGGATGGCTTAGAGTTTATCAAATGCGTTCAGGAAAGTTTTCTAAATCAATATATAGAGGTACCAATGAGAGAGGATGCAATAATTGATCTCCTTATAGGGAACCAGACAGGTCAGGTGACAGAAGTACGTGTAGGTGAACATTTTGGGTCCAGTCACCACATTGTCATTAGTTTTATGCTAATTAAGGATAAGGATAGGTCTGCTACTCGAGTTGAGATTCTAAATTGGAGAAAGGCCAATTTTGTGGAAATGAGAAAGGAACTAGGAAGAGTGGATTGACATAAGTTGTTTTCTGGCAAGGATGTGTTCCGTAAGTGGAAGGCATTCAAATGCGAAATTTTGAGAGTGCAGAGTTTGCATGTTCCTGTCAGGATTAAAGGCAAAGTTAACAGGCCTAGGGAACCTTGGTTTTCAAGGGATATTGGCGATCTGGTTAAGAAGAAGAGAGAAGTGTATAGCAGGTATAGGCAACAAGAAGCAAATGAGGTACTTCTGGAGTATAGAAAATGTAAGAAAATACTTAAAAAGGAAATCAGGAAGGCAAAAAGGAGACATGAGGTTGCTTTGGCAGATAATGTGAAGGTAAACCCGAAGGGTTTCTACAAGTATATTAAGAGTAAAAGGATAGTAAGGGACACAATTGGTCCCCTTGAAGATCAGAGTGGTCGTCTAAGTGTGGAGCCTCACGAGATGGGTGAGATCTTAAACAGTTTTTTTGCATCAGTATTTACTCAGGAAACTGGCATAGTGTATAAGGAAGGAAGGGAAACAAGCAGTAGTGTCATGGAACATATAGAGATTAAAGATGAGGAGGTGCTTGCTGCCTTACAGCAAATAAAGATAGATAAATCCCCCGGGCCTGACATGATATTCCCTCGGACCTTGAGGGAGACTAGTGTAGAAATTGCAGGGGCCCTGGCAGAAATATTTAAAATGTCCTTAGCCACGGGTGAGGTGCCGGAGGATTGGAGGGTAGCTCATGTTGTTCCATTGTTTAAAAAAGGCTCCAAAAGTAAACCAGGTAATTACAGGCCAGTGAGCCTGACATCAGTAGTAGGTAAGTTATTGGAAGGTGTTCTGAGAGATCAGATACATAATTATTTGGACAGCCAAGGGCTGATTAAGGATAGTCAGCATGGCTTTGTGCGTGGTAGGTCGTGTTTAACGAATCTTGTAGAGTTTTTCGAGGAGGTTACCAAGAAAGTAGATGAAGGAAAGGCTGTGGATGTTGTCTACATGGACTTTAGTAAGGCCTTTGACAAGGTCCCACATGGGAGGTTAGTTCAGAAGGTTCAGACACTTGGTATCCATGGAGAGATTGTAAACTCGATTCGAAATTGGATGTGTGGGAAAAGACAGAGAGTGGTAGTGGATGATTGTTTCTCAGACTGGAGGTCTATGACTAGTGGTGTGCCTCAGGGATCTGTGCTGGGACCATTGTTGTTTGTTGTCTATATCAATGATTTGGATGATAATGTGATGAATTGGATCAGCAAGTTTGCTGATGACACTAAGATTGGAGGCGTTGTGGACAGCGAGGAAGGCTTTCAAAGCTTGCAGAGAGATCTGGACCAACTGGAAAAATGGGCCAGAAAATGGCAGATGGAATTTAATGCGGAAAAGTGTGAGGTGTTACATTTTGGAAGATCAAACCAAGGTAGGACATACACAGTAAATGGTAGGGCACTGAGGAGTGCGGAGGAACAAAGGGATCTGGGAGTTCAGATACATAGTTCCCTGAAAGTGGCGCCAAAGGTAGACAAGGTTGTAAAGAAAGCTTTTGTCAAACAGGCCTTCAAAAATCAAAGTATTGAGTATAGGAGTTGAGATGTTATGGTGAGGTTGTACAAGACATTGGTGAAGCCAACTTTGGAGTATTGTGTGCAGTTCTGGTTGCCTAACTACAGGAAGGATATCAGCAAGATTGAGAGAATGCAGAGAAGATTTACTAGGATGTTACTGGGTCTTAAGGAGTTGAGTTACATGGAAAGATTAAACAGTTTAGGACTTAATTCCTTGGAGCGTAGAAGAATGAGGGGAGATATGATATAAGTTTACAAAATTATGAGGGATATAGACAGAGTAAATGGGAGTAGGCTCTTTCCTCTTAGATTAGGAGAAACAAACACGAGAGGACATGGCATTAGGGTGAAAGGGGAAAGGTTTAGGGGGAACATTAGGGGGAACTTCTTCACTCAGAGAGTGGTGAGAGTGTGGAACGAGCTACCATCTGACGTGGTAAATGTGGGCTCACTCAAGTTTTAAGAATAAATTAGATAGATATATGGATGGGAGAGGTCTGGAGGGTTATGGACAAGGTGCAGGTCAATGGGATTAGCGGAATAATATTTCGGCACAGACTAGAAGGGCCGAATGGCCTGTTTTCTATGCTGTAGTGTTCTATGGTTCCATTCTATGGACTTGTCAGCCTTGAGTTATAATAGTTTTCCCAGCACCTTTTCCCTAGTAATGGTGGTTTAAGTTCCTCCCACCTGTTCACCTCTTGATTTTCAGGTATCTTTAGGAAGATTTCTAAGTCTTTAACAGTGAAGATGGACACAAAATGCCTGTTTAATGTCTCTGCTACTTCCTTGTTTTCCATTATCAATACCCCAGACTCACTCCCTAGAGAACCAACACCAGCTTTTTAGTTGCTCTTTTTCTATTTACATACTTGTGGAAACTCTCACTATCTGTTTTTATATTACTAGCTAGCTTTCTCTACCCGGCTTTATCTCTCTTCATCTTTTTTAGCAATTCTTCGCTGGATCTTAAAACCTGACCAACCTTCTGACCTACCGCTGATCTTTACAGCATTTCTTTCGATTCGATTCGACCCTTAACCTTTTTATTCAGCCACAGCCTGGCTGTGCTATGCTGCACAAAATATTAGAAAACTATAACACACCAGTCCACATCTGCAGAGAAAATGGTTTCTTTTATCCTGCAGCCTGTCTCTTGAGAGAATGGGTCAATGGTACCACTGTCCAACACTAATCCATTGGATGGTCCCTGAAATCTATAAAGCTCTAATTGCAAGGAGGAGGGATATTGCACAAACTAGGGTTGGATATCCCGGAACTTAAAAGGGGCAATTGGATTGAAGTTTTTACGATATTAAAGGGAACTGCTAGAATACGGAGAAACTATTTCCACTGGTTAAGGGGTTTAGGACTGGTGACATAACCTAAAATTTAGCACCAGGCCATTCAGAAGTGAAGTTAGGAAGCACTTAAACATACAAAGAGGTGGCAGAAGTTTGTACCTCTCTTCTGCAAGTGGCAGTTGATTCTCGATCAACTGTTAATTGTAAATCAGATGTTAATAGATTTTTTGTGAACCAAAGGTATTAAGGGATTGTGGGGCAAAGGTGGGGACATGGAGTTAGGTCACAGAGCAGTTATGAACGGCAGGACAAGCTCGATGGGTGAAACGGCCTCGTCCTGTTCCAACAGTGCAGATGGTCTTCCTGTAAACCAGCTGTGCTGAGTCAATTCTTTGACATGCAAGCTAGACTGGCCAAGACAGCTTGGCCAGCAAGTGTGCCCTAATGATGACGTCATAACGATTCATCAAGGTACCACCACGGAGAGGATTGGTGCTTGTGCACATCATGATGTCATGGCATGGTGTCAACTCTTAGCCACCAAAACAGGCCAATTGTTGACCAGAGGAACATTGGGAGATACCAGGAGCACCCTGTGAAAAGGGAAAATTAGCCATCCAGGCTGCCAATCTTAAGAAGTCCGGACGGTTTATTATCACCTTGATGTTGCCTGTGCAAGAGCAGCACTACATAGCCAATGGCTGAAGGAATATGGAATATATGAAGGCAGTTCAAGGAATGTTAATCCTGTTTCTCTGTCCACAGTTGCTGCCTGACCAGCTGAGTACTTCCAGCATTTTCAGATTTCCAGCATCCGCAATCTTCTGCTTTTTGAGTAGTACCTAATTCATTGCCACTTCTCTCCCAGGAATGCCAACTTGAAGAAGTTCTGCTCTTCTTTGATCAGGTATCAACCAAAATTCGCTTTCCCAGCTTTGATGAAAGATATTTGACCTGAAACTTTAACCCTCTCTCCACATACACTAATTATTTCCAGCAATTTCAGATTTCCAGCATTTACCATTTTCTGCTTTTCAAGACAAGTTAATACTCGGCTCCAGGTATGCTCTTATTCCCATGCTTTCTCTTTCAGATCTCAACAGCCTGTGCTGCACTTTTGTCAATTTTTCTCAATACATCACAGAGGGAACTGCCTGTAGAAGACCCAGCAGGGTTGAACTAATATTCAGTGCGGGTTTGAACTAATTTGTAGTATATTGCATGATCTGAGCATTTTGTTACATTGCCCTCTCTGCTGCCCTCTCTGTTGGGGAGGTATAAATAAAGTTAGTGGCTGCCTGCTGTGAGTCCACATGGTGAATTTTTCTCTGCACAATGTACGACATAACTGCTGAAAGATACTGAAATAAATATTACGGTTAGTTCACTGTTGTTGGGTTGCTAATTCCAATCAAGTTCCCTCTCTCTGAAAAAAATTTAAAGCGTGCAACTGTATAAACTGTTTACTAAACTGATGTAACCCTAGTTAGTTATACTATTGATTTAACCCCAGTCAATTACTGTGCCAATGTAACCCTGGTTAATTGCAATATTGATGAAACTTTAGTTAATTACTTTACCAGTGCAATCCTGGTTAATTACTACATTGATGTAGCCCTAGTTAATTACTGTACCAATGTAACTCTGGTTAATTACTAAATCCATGTATCCCTTGTTCATTGCAAGACCGATGTAACTCTAGTTAATTACTATATCAATGTAACTTGGTTAATTACTGTAGAAGTATGGTCAAATGGATTATTTCTGCTCATATGTCCCATGTTCCTATGCATGTTCAATGTAACCCTGGTTAATTACTATTTCGATATAACCCTAGTTACTTATTATATCAATGTAATCCTGACTAATTACTATATCAATATAACGCCAGTTAATTACCATGTCAATGTAACCCTGATTAATTACTGTATCGATATAATCCCAGTTAATTACCATGTCAATGTAACCCTGATTAATTACTGTATCGATATAACCCAGTTAATTACCTTGTCAATGTAACCCTGATTAATTACTCTATCGATATAACCCCAGTTAATTACCATTTCAATGTAACCCTGATTAATTACTGTATTGATATAACCCCAGTTAATTACCGTGTCAATGTAACCCTGATTAATTGCTGTATCGATATAACCCCAGGTAATTACCATGTCAATGTAACCCTGATTAATTACTGTATTAATATAACCCCAGTTAATTACCATGTCAATGTAACCCTGATTAACTGCTGTATCGATATAACCCCAGGTAATTACCATGTCAGTGTAACCCTGATTAATTGCTGTATCGATATAACCCCAGTTAATTAAATGTCAATGTAACCCTGATTAATCGCTGTATCGATATAACCCCAGTTAATTACCATGTCAATGTAACCCTGATTAATCGCTGTATCGATATAACCCCAGTTAATTAAATGTCAATGTAACCCTGATTAATCGCTGTATCGATATAACCCCAGTTAATTACCATGTCAATGTAACCCTGATTAATCGCTGTATCGATATAACCCCAGTTAATTACAGTGTCAATGAAAGACGATGAACATTTAATACATTTGAATGCTATTCCTCCCCCTGCTATTTTAGCTGAATCTCTAGCACGTTCAAAATAAATGGGTTAATCACGAGTATTAAAATAGCAAACAGAGGAATAAGATGAACACGATGAATGATTACCCACTAATTTCAGTAATTTCTAGAGTATGAAGACAGTAATATAAACATAGCCCCTCTGTCAAATCCTTGCCTTGTGTTTATTCTGAGTCTGAGCACTTTAATCCAAACTCAGTATGTGCCCTTGCGTGGGTGGACTGAAAGGAACTGCCCCATTTATACTGCAGGCTTTCAGCAAGTCTCGTTTTGATTTATTCTAAAGCTTTTATCTCAAAATGTCAAGCAACGACAGCAAAAGCCTGCGTTAGATTCAAACAATGTTGTCCATCTGTAGCTGTCAAAGGTGTGTCCCTTAAAAATACCATGCCTATCACCAGATGCTGGGGACGTATCTTTAAAAATAATTGCAGCACGCATTTTCAGTTTCGCAAATTTTTACTGAAGAATTCCTGATTTTCCCTTTATTAATCTTTTGTTGCTTCCTTTCCCAATTTTTGCCCATCTTTGCGCCCAATTTCACCCCTATTTTTGTGGCGATCCAGTCCAACTTTCCATGTTCAGAGGAGGCCTGGTGTCATACATCTGCCTGATTTGCAGATAGTTCTCCTTTTTATTCATTCAGGAGATGTGGACACTGTTGGCAAAGCTTGTCCATGCCTTGTTGCTCTCGAGCAGGTGGTGGTGGTGGGCCTTCCTCTAGAATTGCTGCAGTCCGCGTGGTGAAGGTGCTCCCACAAGGCAGCCAGGTGGGGAGTTCCAAGCAACTTTACCCACTGACAATGGAGGAACAGCCATTATATGCCCAAGTCAGAATGGTGTGTGCCCTTGAGGGTGGGGGTGGGGGGGGTGGTGGGGGGGGGGGTGGTGGGGGGGGTGTTGGCACTCGCAGGTGGCAGTGTTCCCATGCACTTGCTGTCCTTGCCCTTCTAGAGGGTAGGGACCTGTGAAGTGCTGCAAGAAGCCTTGGCGAATCGCTACCATTCTGTGGATGGTACACACGGCAACCACGATACAGCAGTGGTAGCTCACCACCGCCTTCTCAAGGGCAGTCAGGGATGGACAGTAAATGCTGGTCTACCCAGCGATGCCCACATCCAGTGAATAAATAAAAAAAGAACAGTGGGTGTTTAAGCCAGCAGATGTGATACAGGTTAAGCAGACTGCAACGCATTAAGAGTGCAAGACTGAGGTACACACACCTTCTTTCAACTTTTTACTTCCCACTTTTCACTGACTTTGTAGACTTTATTTCATTTTCCCTGATTTTCACATGTTTTTGAAAAGTTCAAAATAAGCCTCAAGGATGGCCAAGGCTTTTTTCCAAGAAAGTAAAAACTGAAATACCAAAGCTCTAAAAGTAAAGCATGCATTGCAAATACAGCTCATTGCACTGACTCATGGACGACGATGGATAATGATTAATACACTGAATCAGCACTGGTGGCCATTCAGCCCATCATGTCTGTGCTGACTCTTTGAAAGAGCTTCTCGATTAGCCCCACTTACTTGCTCTTTCCCCATAGTTCTGCATTTTTATTTCTTTCCAAGCTTTTATTCAATTCAACCTTTTGAAAGTTACCATTTAATCTGCTTTCAGGCAGCACTTTCCAGAGATCACAACAATTCACCGCATAAAAAAGAAAATCTCCTCATCTCCTCTCCAGTTCCTAGGGCAGTTATCTTAAATCTGCATCCTTAGTTTACTGACCCTCCTCCTGGTTGAAACTGTTTGTCCTTAATCACTCCAATGTAATTCTGTACACCTCCATTTCTGCTCTAAGGAAATTAGCAGTCCCAACTTCTCCTGTCTCTCTAAATAGCTAAAGTCCCCCAACCCTGGCGCCATTCCAGTGAATCTTGTCTGCACCAAGGCTTTAACATCCTTTTCTAGTGTGATGGCAAGAATTGAATTCAATACTCCAGGTGAGGCCTAACCTAGTGTTTTATAATGGTTCAGCATACCTTCCTTGCATTTCTACTCCATGGGTCTTTCCATGAAGGCTAAGATCTAGTGTGCTTTACTTAACAGCTATCTCAACTAATCCAACCACCTTCAAAGATTTGCGTGTGCTAAGGGCAAAAGAAATGTGCTTTTATACAGCAACTTTCACATTGTGGAGTGTAGGCACTGTAGGAAGCGCAACAGTCAATTTGCTATAACAAACAATTGTGAGATAAAGGTCAGATACAAAGCATGGGCATGTAAATGACTTGGGCTTTATTGGTCTAAGATGTGCTTTATCTCAAAGCTTCCTAAAATTATCAATGAATCTACTGCTTATGAAAATGTAAAAGCACCCTCTCCCTCTTGAATGTTGAGGTATTGGCCATTGCTGATGTGCCAACCAGAGAAGGTATTACACCTCAAGCCCAATTCTTGTGGGCCCATGCAATGAAACACTGGAAAGTATTTGCCCTCCAGCTGTAGAGGTGTAAGTGCAATCAGATCAGTTTAATAAAAGCAAAATACTGCAGATGCTGGAAATCTGAAACAAAAACAAAAATAGCTGGAAAAACTCAGCAGGTCTGACAGCATCTGCGGAGAGGAACACAGTTAACGTTTTGAGTCCATATGACTCTTTATCAGATCAGTAGCTGTTCAGACCAGTACAGTTGGCTCATGAGCCATTGGCTGCTTCAGTGGTGTCATTTTGCCACTTGCATCAAAGGACTGTGGGTTCAGATCAGATTCTTAAAAATATTCTTTCAGGGGTTGTGGGCATCGCTGGCTGGGCCAACATTTATTGCCCATCCCTAATTGCCCTTGAGAAGGTAATGGTGAGCTGCCTTCTTGAACTGCTGCAGTCCATGTGGTGTAGGTACACCCACAGTGCTGTTAGGAAGAGAGTCCCAGGATTTTGACCCAGTGACAGTGAAGGGATGGTGATAGATTTCCAAGTGAGGATGGTGAGTGACTTGGAGAGGACATATCAGGTAGTGATATTCCCGTGTATCTGCTGCCCTTGTCCTTCTTGGTGGTAGAGGTTGCAGGTGCTGTCTAAGGAGCCTTGATGAGTTGCTGCAGTGTAATTTGTAGAAGGTACACACTGCAGCTACTGTGCGTCAGTGATGGAGGAAGTGAATGCTGAAGGTGGTGGATGGGGTGCCAATCAAGTTAGACTGCTTTGTCCTGGATGGTGTCAAGCTTCTTGAGTGTTGTTGGAGCTGCACTCATCCAGGCAAGCGGAGAATATTCCATCACACTCCTGACTTGTGCCTTGTAAATGGTGGACGTGCTTTGGGGAGTTAAAAGGTGAGTTAATCACAGCAGGATTCCCAGCCTCTGACTTCTTATTGTAGCCACAGTATTTATATGGCTAGTCCAGTTCAGTTTCTGGTCAATGTTAAACCCCGGGATGTTGATAGTGGGGGATTCAGCGATGGTAATGCCATTGAATGTCAAGGGGAGATGGTCATTGCCTGGCATTTGTGTGGCACAAATACACCTCACAATTTATCATCCCAAGCCTGAATGGTGTCCAGGTGTTACAAATACCTAGTTCATTGTTCATAGTAATATTTTAAAGGCAATATTTAGTTCTGGGAAAATGAATGTTTAACTGCAGAAAATAGGATACGTGCAACTAAAGCAGCTTGGAATCTATTACACTTAAAAGGTTGGCACCATGTTGACCTCAGGGGTTAACAGCGAGCAAGGTATGATCATAAAACAACAGGTGAGCTTACTTAGCTAGAGAATTGGAGACGAGGTATCTATACTGCTTGCAAAGAAATGCAGCCCAGAGAGTTGTTTTGTTTTGGGAGTTAAAGCTACAGTTAATTTAGAAGCATTCAGTAAGCACTTGAAGACTACCTCATCATGGAGATGCATGGACCTTAGAAAAGTTCTAGGGTCTCAATTTATCTGTGTTTACTGGGGCAATGAATGTTCTGCAACAGGGGGAAAAAGCCCTATCAAAAAGTTGTTGTGGTTATCAGGCTCCAGGGAGCAAAAGTGTTACTGTTAGCTGCCTCTGTGTATTTGGGGCTCACGGGAAATCCCAGGAGCTGTCAGTATCTCTGCAGTTAGGCATCAGAGGAAGTCCTCGGGAGCTGAGAAAGAGGCAGAAGGTCACTGGCTGTCTACCAGAAAGGGTTGGGGCTCAGAAGAAGCCTTGGGAGCCATTTATAGCTTGGTATAGCTGGGGAGGTTTGAGCTTGGTGTTGTCCAGGGGCAGTGCCGGCCCAGTGAAGCTAGCTGGCTGTTAAAGAGCTAAAATTGCAAACAGTAAGTAGAGGCTGGAGTGTACACTTGGAAGTCCAGGGGAATGGACTCTAAGGAGTCAAATTGAAACCCTGAGAGGTGTGCAGTCATTTAGGTGCCCAAGTGGGGCAGGTTTGAGGGAATTCATAGGCTTGATCTTCGAAAGTGAAAAATTGGGAGTCCCTTGTGAGGGAGACAACATTTCAATGAGATTGGTTGACTCACTGATGTCTGGCTGGGTTGCTAAGAGGTCCATGGGATCTGTCTTGGTCACATCTGCCAATTATTATGTAGTGGGGTGTGTTCAACCACAGTCTGCCTGTTCATTCACATGTATCTCATGCTTACCCTGAATGTTTGAGTATAAGATAGATATTGTAAACTGTTTTATCTTTCTGACCTTGTATAGGAAAGCTTATTTTTATTTGTTCAAAACCCGTGGAATCTTGTGGCTTTCCTCTCTAGCAAGTGCCTTGAATCTCAAACCTTGTCTACTTTAAACAAAACATTATTGGTCCATAACCAGATGTTGCAAAACCTTGGGGGTCTGGTCCAGGATCATAACACTGGTCTTGCTGCACATGGATCCAGGCTGCTTCAGTCCCTGAGGAGTCACGAATGGTACAGAACATTGTACATCAGCGAACATCCCCACTGCTGACTTTATGAAAGAGGAAAGCTCATTGGTGAAGCAGCTGAAGATGGCTGGGCCTTGGACACTACACTGAGGAACCCCCACAGTAATGCCCAGCGACTGAAATGATTAACCTCCAAAAAACACAGCCATCTTCTTTTGTGCTAGGTATGGCTCCAAGCAGTGGAGAGATTTCCTCTGATTCCCATTGACTCCAATTTTGCTAGGGCTCCTTGATGCCACACTTGGTCAAATGCTGCCTTGAAGTCAAGGGCAGTCACTCTCACCTCACCTCTTGAGTTCAACTCTTCTGTCTATGTTTGGATCAAGACTATAATGATGTCAGGAGTTGAGTGGCCCTGTCAGAACCCAAACTGAGCGCAGTAGGCAGATTATTTCTGGGTAACTGCTGCTTGATAGCGATGTCAACGACGTCTTCCATCAGTTTGCTGATGATTGAGAGTAGACTGAAGGGGCGGTAATTGGCCAGGATGGATTTGTCCTGCTTTTTATGGACAGAACATACCTGGACAATTTTCCACATTGTCAGGTAGATGCCAGTGCTGTAGCTGTACTGGAACAGCTTGGCTAGGGCTGCAGCAAGTTCTGGTGCACAAGTCTTCAGTATAATTGCTGGAATATTGTCAGGGCCAATAGCCTTTGCAGTATCCAGAGCCTTCAGCTATTTCTTGATCACACATGTGGTGAATTGAATCGCCTGAAGACTGGCATCTGTGATGCTGGGAACTTCCAGAGGAGGCCGAGATGGATCATCTACTTGGCACTTCTGGCTGAAGATTATTGCAAATGCTTTAGCCTTATCTTTTGCACTGATGTGCTAGGCTCCCTCAGCATTGAGGTTGGGGATATTTGTGCAGCCTTCTCCTCTAGTTAGCTGTTCAATTGTCCACCACCATGTTCCACTGGATGTGGCAAGGCTGCAGAGCTTAGATCTGATCTTTTGGTCATGGGATCACTTAGCTCTGTCTATCACTTGCTGCTTTTGCTGTTTGGCATGCAAGTAGTCCTGTGTTGTATCTTCACCAGGTTGACACCTCATTTTTAGGTATGCCTGGTGCTGCTCCTGGCATTCATTGAACCAGGGTTTATCCCCTGGCTTGGTGGTAATGGTAGAGTGGGCGATATGCCCGACCATGAGGTTACAGATTGTGGTTGTATACAATTCTGCTGCTGCTGATGGCTCACAGTACCTCATGGATGTCCTACTTTGGGTTTCTAGATATGTTTGAAATCTATCCCATTTGGCATGGTGGTAGTGCAACACAACATGATGGAGCGTATGCTCCATGTGAAAATTAGACTTTGTCTCCATAAGGACTGTATAGTGGTCACTCCTACTAATGGACAAATGCTACAGTGACAGGTGGATTGGTGAGGACAAGGGCAAGTAGGTTAATTTCACTTGTTGGTTCTGTCACCACTTGATGCAGACTCAGTCTAGCAGCTATGTCCTTGAGGACTCAGCCAGCTTGGTGTGTAGTGGTGCTACTGAGGCACAGCTGGTGGTGGATATTAAAGTTCCCTCCCCCCACCCAGGGTATATTCCGTGCCCTGGCTACCCTCAGTACTTCTACTAAGTGGTGTCCAACATGTAGGAATACTGATTCATCAGCTGCGGGGCAAGGATGGTAGGTATGTCCATAAGGTATGACTCTGTGTATATGACAATGGCAAGTTCTTGCTTGTCTAGTTTGTGGGACAGCTCTCTGAATTTTGGAACAAGCCTCCAGATGTTAGTAAGGGGGGCTTTGCAGGGTTGACAGGGCTGGGTGTGCCATTGTCGTTTTGGTGCCCAGGTGGATGCTAGGTGGTCCATCCAGTTTCATTCCTTTTACACTTTGTAGTGGTTTGATACAACTGAGTGGTTTGCTAGGCCATTTCAGAGGGCATTTAAGAGTCAACCACATTGCTGTGGGTCTGGAGTCATAGAACAGGTAAGGGCAGCAGATTACCTTCCCTAAAGGGCATTAGTAAACCAGATGGGTCTTTCCAACAATTGACAATGATTTTATGGTAACTATAACTGCAACAAGCTTTTAATTCCAAGCTTATTAATTGACTTTAAATTCCACCAGCTGCTATGATGGGATTTGAACCTGTGTCCCCAGAGCACTAGCCTGGGTCTCTGGATTACTGGTCCAGCGACATTACCTTTACCATCTCCCCAAAAGGTGAGGTGAGGCTCCAAGTACCTTTGAAAGTGGATATAAAAGTTTCTATAGTATCACATAAAAAGATCAGGGGGTGGGTAAGATGTCTTAGTCAATATTTACCCCTCAACCAACACCTGGTCACATATCTGATGGGTTATGGGATTTTTTTTGTTCATTCGTGGGATGTGGGCATCACTGCCTCAGCCAGCATTCACTGCCCATCCAGAATTACCCCTTGTTCAGGGGGCATTTAAGAGTCAACCACATTGCTGTGGGTCTGGAATCACATGTAGACCAGGTAAGGACAGCAGATTTCCTTCCCTAAACGGCATTAGATGGGTTTTTAACGACAATGAATCATGGTCATCATCAGGTTTTTAATTCCAGATTTTTATTGAATTCAAATTTCACCATCTGCTGTGGTGGTCCCCAGAACATTACCCTGGCTCTCTGGGTTACTAGTCCAGTGACAATACCACTACGCCACCATGTATACAGATTGGCTGTTTTAGTAACTACACTTCTGAAGCACTTCATTGGCTGTGAGACACTTTGGGGATGGAATAAATGCAAGACCTTTCCTGAAGCTGAAATCATGGAGGATAATGACTTGTAGTGAATCAACCAAATCACTTTGAGTATCATCAAGTGCTTATTGAAGCTCCTGCACTGGAGTTATACAATACATTTATTGATTGAGTGGAAGATGAGACAGATATCAATGAATCTGATCCTGTTGCTGTCAGACATAGGCCATCTGTGTTTCAGACTCTGTACTGATGTGTATCCAATGCAGAGTGATTAAATAGCCCCAAGTACAAGAGAAATCCATAACCTTCATTAACATATGTGTGATACGTTTGTTTATGTGCATGTAGGATCACCTTGGTAACTATGAGATAAGTTGTATAGAGGTGTACAGAAGAACTCTGTGGAATCAGTGGATGTGTGTTATGGTTACGTGTGGGCATGTCATGTGTACGATGCAGCGCAGTTCAGCTCCTTCTCAGTATCAGCTGGGGCTCAGCGGGACAGCACGTTCACCTCTGAATCAGAATGTTTTTGTTCAAGTGCCACTGCAAAGACTAGAGCTCATAACCTTGGCGGACACTCCCAGTGCAGTGCCGAGGGAGCGCTGCACTGCTGACGGTGAGCTCTTTTGGGTGAGATGTTAAACCAATGCCCCATCTGCAACCCTTCATTGGACGCTAAAGATCCAATGGCACACTCTGACCTCCCCCCGACACCTTCCCCACCACCACCCCCATCCCCTGACCAACATCATTAAAAACCAGATGATTTGGTCATTATCACATTCCTGTTTGTGGGAGCTTGATGTGCACAATAGTGCGATAGTGACCATACTTCAAGATTGTTTAATTGGCCGTAAAGCACGTTGGGACATTCTGAGGTTATGTAAAGCGGTATATCAAAATATGACACCTTTCTTTATACACTCTCACCACCATCAGCCCATGAGGAGTATTGAAACACTGTTTAAGGGGCTGCCTAAGCAAAATTGTTTGTTGTTGTGCCTTAGCCATGATACTGTGCAGTCTGGCTCGTAATGCAAGAAATTCAATGGCACCATCAAGTTGAAATGAACCCGACTGCTTTGGTTTGAGAGAACTCTGTACAGTAAATATATGCAAAGTGATTACAAATCCTGTAGCATGTGTGCATGAGGAAAAGAGGATTGCATAAAGCTGCAAGCTAAGATTAGCGTTCACTGTTGACAGAGATGAATGTTTAAGATGCTGCTTTGTAATTTTACAAATTGCTGGCGTTAATTGATGTGATGACTTAGAATTAACTGCACAATAAATACATTCAATGAAAGTCAATGAGTAAGGCTTTCAGAATGATGCCATTTGCTTTGTGTTAAAAGCTGTTAGATCTTCTTGAGGAACTGGGCAAAACTAGAATCATAGGATCATAAAATGATTATAACACAGAAGACTATTTGTCCGATCATGTCTGTGCTGGCTCTCTGAAGGAGCATTTCACCTAGTGCCACTCCCCTGCCTTTTCCCTGTAGCCCTGAAAATGTTCCTGTAATGATCCAATTCCCTTTTGAAAGTCTTAATGACCTGCCTCCACCACAATGCCAGGCAGCGCATTCCAGATCCTAACCACTTGTTTTTCCTCATGTCTCCATCATTTCTTTTGCCAATTACTTTAAACCTGTGTCCTCTGGTTCTTGATCCTCCCACCAATGAGGACAGTTTCTCCCTATCTGCTCTGTCCAGACCCCTCATGATTTTGAACACTTCTATCAAACCTCCTCTCAACCTTCTCTTCTCCAAGGAAAACAGCGCCAACTTCTCCAATCTTGCTGCATAATGGCTCCTCACCCCTGGAACCATTCTCATGAATCTTTTCTGCACCCTCTCTAATGTCTTCACATCCAACAAGTGTGGTGCCCAGAATGGGATGCAGTGTTCCATTGAGATTGAACAAGTGTTTTATACAAGTTTAACATGATTTCCTTGCTTTTGTACTTTTGTGCTTTTTGTACTGCCCCTATTGATAAAGCCCAGAATACCATGGCGCTTTATTAAACGCTCCCTCAACCTGTGCTGCCACCATTAATGATTTGAGCACATATACCCCCAGATTCCTCTGCTTCTGCACCCCCTTTTGAAATGTACCCTTTATTTTATGTTGCCTTTCTGCATTCTTCCTACCAAAGTGAATCACTTCACACTTCCCTGTATTAAATTTCATCTGCCCATTCCACCAACCTGTCTATGTCCTTTTCAATTTCTACACTATCCTCATGGTTCACTTTACATCAAAATTTCATATCATCTGCAAATTTTGAACTGTGCCGTGTACACCAAGGTCGGGTCTGGGTGTAGCATTTGCAGTCTGCTGAGTTTTCCACTTCAGCAGGGATTCCATGTTACGTTGACCTTGACATTACTGATCCTGTGGCTTTATTTGAAGAAGAGCAGGCGAGTTATTCCTGGTGTCCTGGCCAATATTTACCCCTCAATGTTTATCCCATCAGTAAGATGGATTACCTGAGCATTACTGTGTTGCTGTTTGTGGGAGCTTTCTGCACAAACATTGACTGCCGTGTTTCCTACATTATAACAGCCGTTACATTTCAAAAGTGCTTCATTGGCTGTAAATGGCTTTGGGACGTCTTAAAGTGGAGAAGGAACTTATAGAAATCCAAGCCTATCTTCTCTTGCCCATTATGGTGAGGCAGACACGGGCGCTACACCAAAGATTGGTCCTGTTAACAGCCCACAGACAGGCATGTCGTAAGTAGAGGCTCAATGAGTGGCTGGGGTGTGGGGGTCATAGGTCAAAGGAAGGATGAAAGGAAGTTATGCTGCTAATAGCCCAGGTCATCACAAGAACAGTCGCAGACTACTGTAAAGGAAGACTTACATTAATATAGCACCTTTCATGACCTTATGTTGTCCCAAAGCATGGAGGGATGGATCAGAGACCTAAAGGGTTTAAAGGCCTGGAGGGGAGGGAGGTTAGGAGCCTTGGGGAGGATGGGTGGAGATTGAGGGTGCCTAGAAAGATTGGGTGGGGGTGGCCCAATGGGTGACATCACAAAAGTGAAAGAGGAAACTGGAACAGCCACAAAGCAGGAACGACCTGACTTTGAGTGTATCAGTTATACCTTTATCAGGATGAGGCCACATGGCAGAGTGAGTTTATTTCTGTTTGGATCTCATCACCTAGTTCAAAGGAAAGCTTTCAGTTTTGTTGTAGGTTAGACAGTAAAAGCTCTTCAGCCTCACAGAAACTGGCACAAATCACATGCAACACAACTACAGGACAGATTATCTGACCATTTTGCAAAATGAACAATGGAAATGTCATTCAGGCAAGTGAAAGTCTGGAGAGACAGTTATCTCTTTGTTCAAGCAACTCAAAACATGCCAATAACTCTCATCTTTCAATTCACAACAAACCTTTTCCTCCCAAAGTACCCAGCAACAGAATCATCTTCAGTTATATTGTTCATTTGGACCTTTATTTGATCTGAGATGGCACAGACAGTAGAAAATGTGACCTTACTCCCTCTCCCGCCCTCTGTTGCAGCATTTAAGGTCTCCTTCTCTCTGCTATTGATGCTACTGTGGTAATTGTCAGTCTTGAGATTAGCTATTTGGTGGGAAGTGGCTCACATCCTGACCTTCTAAGTCTCTTCCCCTTACAAGGCATAAGTTAGGAGTTTGAAGCAATACTTTCCATTTACTAAATGGGTCTAGTTCCAATAGCACACAAGAAGCTTGGCAATTTCCAGCAGTTCAGTTTGATAGGCAGCCCATCCACAACCATAAACGTCTGGTCCCTTCACCACCAGTGAACCATGGCTATTGTGTGTACAATCCATAGGATACACAATAGTAAATCACCAAGGCATCCTCCACTGCGCTTTCCAAACCTGTGACCTCCACGACCTAAAAGGACATGGGCAGTATATACATAGGAACACCACCACCTCCAAGTTTCCCTCCAAGTTACACGTCTTCCCAACTTGGAAATGTATCAATTATTCCTTCATCCTCAGTCAGGTTCCTGGAACTTGCCACCTACCAGCACTTTGTGTATCGTCACCGCACGTGCCTCGCAAATACCTTCTCAAGGGCAATTAGGGATGGGCAATAAATGCTGGTATTGTCAGTGATGCTCTTATAAGAACATAAGAAGTAGGAGCAGGAGTAAGCCATTAGATTATTGGGTGGTGTGGATCATGAAATTTTACCCAGAGTAAAAAAATACAAGAAATTCACTGCAAAAAAAAAAATGTCAGCCTTTTTTTGTTGAAGACACAAAATTATTAAACCAGTCAACATGAGAGGTATTAGTGGGTTAATGTGACCAGCTACAGTACGCAAGTTTTGGAATCTTCAATTCACTTGAGAAAGATGAAGTATATGAATGGGTTGGGGATTGAATTTAATTATGGTGAACACCAAGTGCATAAAAAATAAAAACCATTGTCTTTTGGAAGAAATTGGAGAAACATCACTGTCCCAAATTATGGTACAAAATTTGTTTGCTGAATGGAATATTCTTTCGCCTTTGGCATTGTATTAGACTTTTCTTTAAATTTGACAGTCACTCAGGTCCTAAATGCTACAATCTATCTGATTTCAAGTTTGACTGTTTAGTTTGGACATTAAAGCTTCCAAGGAAACTATCCCTTGAAGGATGAATTATTTCAGCCTTTTGTAATCATGATTTTTCTTAGCCCTGCAACAGCGTTGAGGAAATGTAGCCTCTGGTAGTGCTTCAAACAAATGTATTTCCCTGTGGAACGTCTAAAATCTTATATCTTCTCAGCTGAGTTCACAATTTTGTTTGCAATGCCAGCTCAAAACTCATTTGTCAACTGTGGTTCAGCGTTCTTGCTTCTGAGCTGAAAATCCTGGATCCAGTTCCCAGTCTGGGCGCAATGTGGACATAAATCCAGCCTGACGCTCAAATGCAGCACTGAGGGGGTGCTGCACTGTCAGACGCGCTGTCTTTTGGATGAGATATCAAATCCAAGGCCATGTCTGCCCTCTCAGGTTGACATAAAAGACACCATGGCACTATTTCGACAAGAGCTGGGAAAGTCCTCAACCTATACCTAAAAACAAATGAACTGATAGATTATCTGGTCACTAAATTGCTGTTTGTGTGGCCTTGCTGTGCTCAAATTGGCTGCTGTGCTTCCAACACTGTAACAGTGACTGTGCTTCAAAAAGCACACCATTGTCTGTAAACCATTGGAGGACATCTTGAGATCATGAAAGGGACTATATAAATGTAAGTCTTTCTTTTTAGGGAGTTCAAGATGGCTGAACGGCACTGTGTGGTGAGTCTCATAATTCCTAATATGATGGATGACAATTTGAGCTGAGCTAAACAAATGAGATCTGTGTTTATATGGTAATTCAAAAGGTTGTAAATTCATTCATGCATGAATTATTCTTGAAGCACCTTCTGCATGTAGACAAGTGAAGCAACAACCTACCACAAACAGCAACCAGATGAAATTCTGCTCATCTTTTCTTTCTGGTGATGGGGATAGGGGTAAGAATGTTGGTTAATGTATCAGAAAAACTCCCTCTACTTTTTTAAGTTATAACATGGCATCTTTGACACCCATCTGAACAGACTAGCAGGTCCAAGGAACATTAAAGGGCTAGAAACTTTACCTCAGTCACGCAAAATAATCTGTCCTCAGCCCAACAACCTTCAGCTGCTTCATCAATGACCTTCCTTCCATCATAAGATCAGAAGTGGGGATGTTCACTGATGATTGCACAATGTTCAGCACCATTCACGACTCCTCAGATACTGAAGCAATCCGTGTCCAAATGCAGGAAGACCTTAACAATATCTAGGCTTGGGCTGACAAGTGGCAAATAACTTTCATGCCACACGAGTGCCAGGCAATGACCATCTCCAACAAGAGAGAATCTAACCATCGCCCCTTGACTTTCAATGGCATTATCATTACTGAATCCCCCACTATCAACACCCTGGGGGTTACCATTGACCAGAAACTGAACTGGACTAGCCATATGAGTACTGTGGCTACAACAGCAGGTCAGAGGCTAGGAAGCTTGCGATGTGTAACTCACCTCCTGACTCCCCAAAGCCTGTCCACCATCTACATGGCACAAGTCAGAAATGTGATGGAATACTCTCCGCTTGCCTGGATGAGTGCAGCTCTCGCAACAGTCAAGAAGCTCAACACCATCCATGACAAAGCAGCCTGCTTGATTGGCACCACATCTGCAAACATTCACTCCTTCCACCACCGACGCACAATAGCAGCAGTGTGTACCATCTACAAGGAATTCACCAAGGCTCCTTAGACAGCATCTTACAAACCCATGACCAATACCATCTAGAGGGACAAGGCCAGCAGACACATGGGAACACCACCACCTGGAAGTTCCCCTCTAAACCAATCACCGTCCTGACTTGGAAATATATCGCCGTTCCTTCACTGTCGCTGGGTCAAAATCCTGGAACTCCCTCCCTAACAGCACTGTGGGTGTACCTACACCACATGGACTGCAGCGGCACAAGAAGGCATCTCACCACCACCTGCTCAAGAGCAGTTAGGGATGGGCAATAAATGCTAACCCAGCCAGAGAAGCCCACATCCCATGAATGAATTAAAAGGAAGTCAGGTCTTTCGTTGACATGTTGACATGACATGTCTAAATGTAAAGAGGGTATTGTAGGGCTCATTTTCTTACGTGAACGCTTACAGGAAGTGCTGAACGGAGAATCGTGGCTCGTTGTCCCTTAATTTTGTGCACGTTTGAAGTAAGGGGCAGGAAATCAATTTCTCAGGAGATACTCCCTGTGGCCATCATTCCTTGCCAGCAGGGATTGATTGGGAAATAATCCTTTGTAATGTGCTTCCTCTCAGCAAAGCCAAGGAGCAACAACTTAGTAACATGAATACGCCACTCATCCCCACGTAACTGTTCTGCCATTCATTTTAAACATGGCTGATCAGTGCGCATTTTGATAGGGTGGATACAGAAAGAATGTCTCCTCTTGTGGGGAAGAGCATAAGTAGAGGCCATCAATGTTGGATGGTCACCAAGCAATCCAATAGGGAATTCAGAAGAAACTTCTGTACCCAAAGGTTGATTAGAATGTGTAACTTGCTACCACAAGGAGTGGTTAAAGCAAGTAGTATAGATACATTTAAGGGGCAGCTGTATAAACATATAAGGGAGAATGGAATAGAGGGTTATGATGGTAGATTTAACTGAAGAGAGATGGGAGGAGGCTTGAGTGGAGCATAAACACTGGCATGGACTGGTTGGGCTGAATGGCCTGTTTCTGTGCCATATGTCCTGTGTATGTGATCCTATGTTATACCTCATCCCACTTGCCTGCTTTTGCTCCATTTCCTTTGACTCACTTACCTAACAAAAAGCTGTCCATTCTCAGTCTTGGAAGCTCTGATTGACCTGGCATTCAGAGCCTTGTTGGCAAAGAGAGTTCCTGACTTCTACCACACTTAACTGACAACGATAGGGGTGTCCTGTGAATATAATGGGGTGGTTAATAGCGTAATATTAGGGGGAGAAGGAAGAGGGCGACAGGTATTAAAGAAATACAGAGTTATCTCCCTAATAGCAACAAGAAGTAAAAGTTCAGGTAAAATATGCTAAGATTACAGGTTCCTGTGGTTAAAGGGTTAACATTCTTCATCTTTGTAAAGCAGCTAAAAATGTTGGATTATTCATTTGTTAAAGAACTGCAGAGCAAAGAATGTTTCTTTAATGGCTTTTAGTCAAATCTGAATTTATGAGTGGCAGTAAAGCATTTCTAATAGTTTGGCTGGACGCTGGAGACCCAATTTAACACTTGGCTGAGCTAAACCATAATCTGTCTTACACATTTATTCTAAAATCTTTATTTACTATTGTTCTTTCTTGAAGCGAAGGGATCAACGTTATCTGGTACACAAATAGGTTTTGATTTTTCTCCCCCCTTTGCGGACAAAAGGTAGGCGGGGTTAATTGCTCCTTACGGACATCTTTGGTATGAACAATGGTCACAAGCTGTGCGATGAATTAAGCCTGACTGCTCTTCAAACACTCTACGCACCTTGAAGTTGCCTCACTCAGGAAAAAAAATCAAAAGAGAAGAAAAAAAACTTGTGCCTTTCAACACTGAGCACATCCAAAAAGCGCTTTCCAGTCAATGAAGTGCTTTTTGGGAATGGAGCCACCGTTGTAATACAGGGAACACAGCAGCCATTTTGCACACAGCAAGATCCCACAAGCAGCAATGAGACAAATCAGCAGATCATCTGTTTTAGGTGTTGGCCGAGGGATAAAAATTGGCCAAGGCACTGGGGTGAACTCATTTCTTTCCTTTAAAATAGTGCTATGGTATCTTTTACATTCACTTGAAAGGGCAGAGGGCTGATCCCAAGGACGGCATCTCCAATAGTGCTCTAGTGGTGTTCTGCACAGTCATTGTCTTTCCAATTCGACAGGAGTAATACTAACAGGGTTGTCCAAATCAATTTGCAACGCATCCTACATCTTGATGAACGTGACATTTAGCAAATAAGGAATAGTTTGATGCAAAGTAAAGTTCCTTCTTCTTTGGAGTAAATTTATGGCTTAAGTCCTGACCTTTAGACAAAGATTTTGGTGGTGCTGCTTAACAATTTGGGGTGTCTTTTTTTAAAAAAAAAACTGATGGAAAAAAACTGCCGAAGCATCCATCATGGATGAGAGAAGGTGGGATATTGGGCAGACCCAATAGTGAGTATATCAGTTCGCTGTTGGAATGGGTAAATTTGGCAAGCATACTTTGGCGTTGATGCCAGCCACACTAAATCTACCACAGGGAGGTGACGGCACATTGATGGGAATGAACACCACAAAAAAAACTGCCAAGTTTTTATACTGACCACTGCATTAACCCCACCCCAGCACTGCCCCCCCACCTCAAAGACCATCCCAATCACTGCCAACTCTTTGCCAAGTGCTTCCTGGCATCAGTCCCAAGATTGCCATTTACCTCAATGTACCCATTTATTTGAATTAAAGAGCTTGCTGAATCACTATAAATACAGTATGCATTTTACATTGACAAATTGAAGAGCATTGGAAAGTTTTAATGCATTGCATTGATTGCCGTAACTTTGGGATATATTTATTCAAGGCTTTGAGTGCAGATGACCTTAAATCAGAGACAAAGGGTATCTTGCTAGCAGTTCAGATTTACTACCATCTACTGTACTTTAATTATAGAATCAAAACACTGCTGATTGCACACATTCAGTTGCAGAGGAGACGGGCCTGACTAAGGAGAGATATAACCTGATGCACTTGGGGATGGAAAGAAGGTCTGAAAAGCTGTTAAGTTGAAAAATTTCAATACGTGAAGTTGCACCATGTGATAATAGCATACGAACCTACAGCACATTTAACAACTACAAAAGTCGCATATAGATAGTGTAAGGAACATATCTTTTTTATTTTCTGTGGGACTGTGGATAGGGATTGCAATGGCTGCAGTTTGAGAGACATGTCCACTGGAAAAGGATGAGAGATATAGACAATGTTGCAGTACTGGAACAGAGTGTGCCATGAAAAACAGGATGATGCTGGAAAGGAATCCCGGACCAAGGGAGCTGCCTGCCAACAGCATTTTAATTGGCTCCTGGCCTGGTGACCAGGTTTTGTGTGAGAGGCAGTGCCGCTGAATTGCTCCTAGTCTGAAAGGAACAAGGCCTAAAACCTCTTTCTCCTGTGTTGGAAGATTCCAGTAATTCCACAACAGAAAGCTCCTGGCCTACAAAGAGAAAACATGTAAAATCTCACTTGCTCATATCTCCATAACCTGCTCTCTCTCTGAGGAAACCCAGCTATCGAACTGTTTTATCCCACCCTTAAAATCCATGTTTAGTGTGTCTTATAGAACCATAGAACCATAGAACGCTACAGCACAGAAAAACAGACCATTCGGCCCTTCCAGTCTGTGCCGAAATATTATTCCGCTAGTCCCATGGACCTGCACCCAGTCCGTAACTCTCCAGACCTCTCCCATCCATGTATCTATCCAATTTATTCTTAAAACTTAAGCGTGAGCCCGCATTTACCACATCAGATGGCAGCTCGTTCCACACTCTCGCCACTCTCTGAGTGAAGTTCTCCCTAATATTCCCCCTAAACCTTTCCCCTTTCACCCTAAAGCCATGTCCTCTTGTGTTTATCTCTCCTAATCTAAGTGGAAAGAGCCAACTCGCATTTACTCTGTCTATACCCCTCATAATTTTGTAAACTTCTATCATATCTCCCCTCATTCTTCTACGCTCCAAGGAATAAAGTCCTAACCTATTTAATCTTTCCCTGTAACTCAACTTCTGAAGACCCGGCAACATCCTAGTAAATCTTCTCTGCACTCTCTCAGTCTATGTGTTGTGTGTGTGTGTGTGTGTGTGTGTGTAGAGATTTAAGAAGGGGTAGAGTTTAAGTTATAGTGTTAGAAGTTAGCAGTTAATATTTCATTCTTTTGCCACTGGTTAAAGAAAATTTGTTTAATAAACAATTATTTACTTATTAAGTTTACAAACCTGGTGCTCATTTTCTGTTAACCTAAATTAAACAGTTAGGTAGAATTGGGGCAATTTGATCAAACTCAGGGAGCAGTGGGGCTTGATATTACAGCACACTAGCCCCAGTGAGTCATGACAATAGTGCCTTCAACATTGCAAAGCGCTCCACAGGAACGTTATCAAATAAAATTTGACGCCGAGCCACAAAAGCAGATATTAAGGCAGATAAACAAAAGCTTAGTCCAAAAGGTAAGTTTTAAGGGGCGTCTTAAAAGAGGAGAGATAGGCAGAGGTTTAGGGAGAGAATTCCAGAGTTTAGGGTCTAGGCAACTGACATACAGTCGCTAATAGAGGAACAAAGACAATTGAAAATGGGCAAGAGGCTAAACTTGGAGAGCAGGGCTGGTGGAGTTTGCAGAGATAGGCAGGGATGCGTTCACTAAAATATACTTAAAAGATCCACCACAGTACTTAATAACTCAGTGCCTAAGCACATTGCCTCATGTGCTACTGAGCTGCAGAGACCACGGTGGGCTCAGATGTAATCACTGACCTCTACTGAGTTGGCTGATCTCACGGATGGTGACGGATGGACTATAACATGGTGGCAGCCACCTTAGATTAGAGGGCAGGTCCCTACTTGAAGTTGTTGTCCACCCGCATAAAATGCTGACGCACAGCCGATCATGGGCAGCGATCGGCTCAGCACCTGCTCACTCCCAGCTCTCCCACCATTGGAAAAATTCAACCCGTGGCCCAACAGAAAGACAGGTCAATCAGGAGGTCAGTGGTGCCTGTGTTGTGGTTTCAAGCCCCACTTTGAGGAGTTGAACACAAAATCCAGAGCACTGCGGTGCAATAAGTGAGGCTGTGCTTCACTGTTGAATGACTCAACCTTCAGGTGAGAAAGTCTTTCCCACAATGTTCCACACATTAAAATAAATATCTTTTTCGGTCTATTCACCCAATTGTGTTTTGTTCTCTTTGAGATTAGGTGAGGGCAGGGGTGCACATTTATAAAATCGGTCCTCCAAACTCACAATTTGTGTTTAAAAACAAAAAACTGCGGATGCTGGAAATCCAAAACGAAAACAGAATTACCTGGAAAAACTCAGCAGGTCTGGCAGCATCGGCGGAGAAGAAAAGAGTTGACGTTTTGAGTCCTCATGACCCTTCCACAGAACTAAGTAGAAGTAGGAAAGGAGTGAAATATGGGTGAAATAGGGTGAAATATGAGTCAAATAGGGGTGAAATTTCACCCCTTTCCTATTTCTACTTAGTTCTGTTGAAGGGTCATGAGGACTCGAAACGTCAACTGTGCTCTCCTCCGCCGATGCTGCCAGACCTGCTGAGTTTTTCCAGGTATTTCTGTTTCTGTTTCACATTTGTGTTTATTGGGCTTAAACATGGTTAATCGAAGCAACCTTCCCTTTTTACCCCTCCCCTTACATAGTTCTGGTTCCACAAGCATTAGGTAGCCATCAAAATCTCGTCTGATGGCCCATTCCTGGTGCACTTACCTAGAAAATGGGGAAAGACTATTCAACTGCATGGGGCATCATAATTGAGCACCATTGCGCCCTCACCTACAACTGATCACACACACTCTCAAGCGGACGCTGGACAGTGATTTCAAGCAGGGGCCTGGGCTGATTTTTCTGCCCTCTAATCTAAGGTGGCTGCTACCATGTTATAGTCCGTCTCTCACCATCCCTGAGATCAGCCAACTCAGTACAGGTCAGTGATTACCTCTGAGCTCACCATGGTCTCTGCAGCTCAGTAGCACGTGAGGCAATGCACTTAGGCACTGAGTTATTGAGGAAGACCAGCTTTATTTTTACTTAACAAAGAAGGTCGGTGATATTGGAATATGAAAGCTAGTCTCAGTAACAGTCACCAAGACAACTCTCATCGGCTGTCATAAAAACCCATCTGGCTCTTTAATGTCCTTTTAGGGAAGGAAATCTGCCATCCTTACCCAGTCTGACCTACATGTGACTCCAGACCCACAGCAATGTGGTTGGCTCTTAACTGCCTTCTGAAGTAGCCCAGCGAGCCACTCAGTTCGAGGGCAATTAGGGATGGGAAACAAATGCTGGTCCTATCAGCGACCTCCACATCCCATGATAGGATTTTTAAAAACGATGAAGATTGTTGCAAATTTCAGGCAACAAAACATTCGTGTTTAAGCTAATTAGAGGCAATGGGAAGAGCAGATAAACAGTCTGGCATTCTTCGACGAATGGTCTCTCCACTTACCACCTGAAGTCTCTCATCACCAAGTTTCTGGCTGTGAACACCGAGGTAATTTGATTGCAGTACTGGTTACGCGATTTAAAATGTGAAGTTGTTCATTAGTAGCCGGGGCCAGGAAGGATGTGAAATGTTGAGAATAAAAGCGGGATTTAGAGGAAGGAAGGGTGGCCACTGGGAGAAATCTCCGATCAAGGAGGCTGAGTGAGACCTCGGTCCGGATTTCCGTACCCGGCTGGGGTTGGCCAAGCCGGGAGCTTCCCCAGCTCGGTGAACCCGACCTTTGCAAACGGCCGCCCGCCGGTGGGGTTTTCGGACGGGGTCAGCAGGCTGGTTGGGCCGACCCCGGAATGAACCCCAGGCTCCTGGGCTTGGAGGCGGGGCTGGGCGCGCGGCACTGTGGGTGGCATCGGGCACCAGCGGACAATATGGCGGGGGGGGGTGGGGGGGGCCAAAAATCGGTTTCCCACCATCACGAGACCGGCTGGCAGTGGTTCTGCTCTGCCCGTCAATGGAAACGGGCCGCTTTTCCCGCCCTGGGACATCGGGAACTTCGTCGTAATACAATCTTCATCTCATTGTAAGCCCAGCTCGCCCGAATCATCCCGCCCACTCTGGATCACATTGGCGTGATTCACAACAGCATACATAAGGCGTACACTGGCGAGTGGCACTTCGAGGGGAACTTGGCGCTGAGTGCCCAGTAACGTTGAGCAGCGCTCACGAGGGTCGCCTGTTGGGCCTAAAGGTTGAGGCGCCGCGCATTCGGTGTCGCTAGTGGCTCCTATCAGGGATCCACATCACCTGTGGAACATTACGAGCCTCCACCCACAACTGCATCCGTAAGGTCACAGACGCCATCTTTGTGAGGGCCACACAACTTTGCGCATTTCGCCGGGACCGGGAGGGCCAGGAAGCAAGAGCGATTGGATTTGCCCTGACCTCAGCTTGTCCACGGGTGCAGGTTGCCATCGGCTACATTCACGTGGCACTCAGATCTCCGTGCAACAAGCGGTCAGCTATATCAACATAAAGGTCTTCGACTCGTTGACTATTCAGCTGGCGTGCAACCACTACAAGTGCATCCTGCAGGTCTGCGCACAGTTCCCAAGGGAGTGTCCACGACATTCTCAGCTAGTCTCAGATCCCTGACGTCTTCCAGGGTCCAGAGAAGCTGCAGGGCTGGCTCCTGGGGGACAAGGGGCTACCCGCAGAGGCCGTGACTGATGATACCCATGCGGCGGCCTCAGACTACAGCAGAGCGACGGTATTATGAGGCTCATGCTGCAACTCGCAACTTGGTGGAGCAGACCATCGGGATAGTGCAATGAAGTTCCGATGCCTGGACCGATCTGGTGGAGCCCTGCAATACAGTCCGCAGAGGGTTTCACACATTGTCATCGCCTGCTGCACCCTTCACAACCTGGCGCTGCAATGGGGAAAGGGGCTGGCTGAGGAGGAGCTGGAGGAGCTGTACGTCTCCTCTGATATGGAGGTCATCGAGGGGGACGAGGGTGAGGAGGTCCTTGAAGGTAAGGATACCAGCGATGAGGACATCGCACTGGCTAGACGGAGCAGGCATGCTTGGGAGGACCTCATAGCTCCTGGAATTGTTGAGGAAGATGACGACAGGCAGTGAGAACACTCCATAGATCATCACATGGCCTCTGTGAATGTCTGACTCCTGTCTGGCCAAGAGCAGCTCACTTGCGCTCTGTGATCAGGGTCTTTTCATGGGGACACAGCTGTGAAACTTTAAATGCACCTGATCCTTTGGCAGCCTTCAGCACCTGTCCCCTTCAGGACACAGCGTCACCGGTCACAGATGTTGAAGAGATTGGGGCCAGCCCCACCTCAAAGGTGCTGACAGCACACACAGCAGAGAATGATATGACTCCTGTCCAAGGCATTCTGGCATCAATGACAAGCACCATCGAGGTGCAGGCATCACTGCCATGTGTCCAGTGAGTGTGAGGCCGGACCATCACTTTGGTCTGAAGGTTACACACAACACAGGGAAAAGGCCTTGGACACCTGCCTTTATCTTGTGCAGGAACCAAGGTTTCACATCTGAGTGACATGAATACTGCTCATCATAACAAGGAGCCATAGGCAAGGAGACATTCTTGGGAGTTTATTAACAATAGTGAACATTATGTACAAGTGATCAATACGCCTGCCCAGGCTGTGCAACTAAATCTTCTTAACTTTCCTAACCCTGGCGCTATGTCTTGGTGCTCCCCTGACATCCAGAGTGAGAGTGGAGGCAGCCTGCTGACTGCTATGACCTGTCCATGATGACCTTGACAGGCGTCCTCTGGAGGGCCGAGACCTGCAAGGCTCCGGCCTGCTTTTGGGGTCCTGCTGTGTGGCGGTAGCTCCGTCCTCCGCCTGGAGCGCTGGAGCTGCCGAGGTCACAGGGAGAGGGGAGTCGGATTAGCCAGACACTCCCAGAGTCACCTGGGTGGCTGGTCCCAGGGTGTGCACCTGCTGATCCTCCTCCCGATGGGTGCCCAAGGGCCTCTGGCTGACTCCTTGAGGAGAAGGGGAAGCTGGAGTGAAATCGAGCCGCCCCGGACCCTTCTCACATTGACATTGCTGGAGGCCAACTATGGCATCAGCGATGGAGCTCAGCCCGCGCAGCAGTGCAGGATTGATGTCCTGGACCAAGGTCTCCATGGCAGCTGCCAAACTACCGGTGTTGACCTTGATGCATTGGCATGCTGGCGCTATCACCTCAGCCTGAAGGCAGAGAGACCCCTCCATCATGCCTTGCAATCTGAGGAGTGCAGCGGACATCCCTTCCTGATGTTCCCGAGCTTGCCTTTGCAGCTCCAGCAACTGTGACATGACCGAGTCCAGAGGCTCGTCATCTGACTCGGACTCAGCAGATCTCTGGCCTCCAGCTGTCCTTCGAGTGCCGGAAACTGGGAAGTCCCTACCTCCGCTTGCTGTGCATCAGAAAGTGCGATGTGCTCACCAGATTGTGATCCCGAGGCTACTCTAGAACTAGGTCCCACCGAAGTGTGTGTCTCTGCGCTGGTGGAGGGTGTGGGTAAGTGCTTTGATGGCTCTTCAAGGAGGGTGCCTTTCGATTCTTCTTCTGAGGTGTCTTCAGGGCTTGACTGAGGGCACTGGGTTTATGGACCCCATCGGCTGCTTCCCAGATGTGCCTGCAAAAGCAAAGACAGATAGTTAGTGCATGACAGAGGCGTGCCGGATGACTCCATTTTTTTGTTGGGCATTCCTCCACCAGAATGCCACCTCTCCCTTTTTTTGTTGTGTGCTGGCTTGTCCTGCATGAACACAGGTGGAGAGAGTGTAACTGGGACAGCTGGCAAGCCAGATGTTAGGTATGTCTGGCCTGTGTGGGTGGTGAGTGGTGCCATGGACAGGATGAGGACAATGAAGGTGTGTTTGGGAGAGCGAATGGTGATGTCCCTTGAATTGGCAGTGAGTGAGATCCCTATGGATGTGTGATGGGTTTGTGTGTGAGTCGAGAGCGATGAGGAGAGTGATTTACCATGGCGGAACGGAGGAGATGAATTCATCTTCTTGCGGCACTGGGTGGCTGTCCGCTTTTGCAGGGCGTTGCCACCGTCTCCCAAGCCGGATTGGTAATGTCGCTGCCCCCCTGGCAGCCAGAGCGGGGATAAAGAGCATCTTGGTGGGCCTCCAAAGCGTCCATAAGTTGCTCAAGTGACGCGGCACTAAACCGGGGTGGGAAGGCCGGGGGCTGCAGTCTTCTTGATTTTTGGGGCCATGTCTTCTGTGCCGCGGTCCTGGGCCGGTGTGCGCCCGGCTACACTTTAAATATGGTGTACGGCGTGAGGAAGCAGCGAGGTGACAATGTGGTGGGCCAATTGGAGACTACCGGCCAGCGAAATGGCATGTTTCTCGGGAACGCATGATTAATGAGGCGGGATTGGGACGACACAGCATGAAAATCTGCCAGCTGCAGCCAACGGGTAAAATGTTATTTTTCCTGCCCGCCGCTGCACTTAGCACAAATCTGAGACAATTCTACCCTCTGTTTAAATAAATAAAATATAATAATAAAACAAGAAAAATCCCTCCAGCCCTTACCCCAGCCCCCACACACTCCCTAAGCCCTATCCATGCCAACCTATGCCAACCCATGACCCCACACCCCTATGCTGACTTAATTACCCTCTGCCCATCCCCCCATTGCCCCTTACATCCCCGTGTCAGCTTAGTACCCCTCACATTGCCCCCATATCCACATGCAAACTTCATGCCAACTCATTCCAAACCATGCTGCCTACCAAACTTTGACCTTACCCCCACCATGCCAAACTACCTTGTATCCTTGGACAGTTCCTTGACAGCTTTGACACTTCCTGGGTAGCTTTGACAGGTTTCACACTTCCTGGACAGCATTGACAGATTTAATAGTATTGACACTTCCTGGATAGCTTTGAGATATTTGACAGCTGGACCGCTCCTGGACGTTCCCTGGACATTCCCTGGACAGCCGCACAGTTCCTGGACAGCTGGACACCTCTTTTACTACTTGACAGTTCAAATGAGTTTGTGGGTAAACAGTGTAAAATCATGTTCACTTTTATCAAAGGGTGTCATATCTCTCCCAGATGGTGACTTAACTCTCCCAAAGGTGTCCAGGAACTCTATCCAAGAGGTACCTTAGCTCTCCAAAGGTTATCCATATGAATCCATCAATTCAGAGCTTCTCTTGCCTATTCTAATCTGCACATCCTGGATTCCACACTGCTCTTCTTCCAAAACCCCACTTCAGAATGGATTCTGGGAGCTGACACGGGGCTGAGATTGTGTCCCCGTTGTGGTAAAACATCCATTCCTACTATTCCTCACCAAACTTCGAATAGGTGACATGTCAGCAGCACTCACACTAACTGGACATCATTGAACGTGGCCTTGAACTTGCTCAGCCCTGCTGCTCACCTTCAAAGTATCGAGACCTTGTCACACCCGAAGAGACAGCCAAACTGTAGAGCAAAAAAGCACAAACTGTGGATGCCGGAAAAGAAACAAGAATATGTTGGAAATACTCAGCAGCTCAGGTGGCATCTGTGGAGTGAGAAACAGAGTTAGTGTTTCAGGAGGATGACTTTTCGTAGGCTGGATGACCTGTATGGAATTTGGCACAAACCTTCCAAATTGAAGATTGGATACAACCTTCCCATTCACAAGATGACAAACACAGATCTGAGCCGCATCATGAAGAGTCAGGAAATTCAGAAGGCTCTTCGTCCATCAAACAAAAAGGTTTAGCGTAGGGTACTCAAGAAGAACCCAGGCTGGCCGGAGGAAAGAGGAAAAGGGAAGGCCTGTGACCGATTAAGATAAAAGAGACAAATGGAGATCCCATCGGAGAGAAGGGCAACTCCTTTTCAAGGAGCGTGCACCTTGAAAAGCTTCAGCTCTTGCTTCCAGGGGAATTTCTATTTGTTTTGTGTGTGTGTGTGTCAGCTGTGGCTCAATTGGTAGCACGCCTGCCTCTAATCAGATGCACCCGTGGGCTTAACACAAAAGTCAAGGGTGCAGGCATTCCAGTGCAGTACCGAGGGAGTGCTGCACTCGAGGAGTTGTTGTCTTTTGGACAAGGTGTAAAACTGAGGCACTGCCTGCCTGGGTGGGGGGTGGGGGGGGGGGGGGGGGGGGTGGGGTGCATTAGTGAAATTTCATTAGTGAAATTCGCCAATCAGAACTTCTAACTTTAGGAATGTTCCCAATGGTGGGTGGGAAGGCAGACAGCTTGCAAACCTATCTATTTTACATGCCCCCCCCACCCCCACCCCCACAACTCTGACTGAAACACGCCTGTGGGGGGAGTGGGGGGGGTGCTGTAAAATCCGGCCCATTGAGCTTCATTGGACAAAGAGAGCAGAGTGGGAGCGAGATGGAGAATTGAAGTTCTGCGCGACACAAGCTCAGGGGTCGCACTTAGGGACAGATGAGTGGTGTGCACTAAAAGCCATCGGCATTTGGTCTCCCCAGTTCAGAGGAGACTTTGCCCCGAGCAGAGAAAATACCACAAAGCTGGAAAAAGCACCAGTCAAACAACTGGACTGTGATTCATAAGAGCCATATAAATCTGTAAGTAGTGCCACATAAGATCTACCACTGTTTCAATCTGTACAGTTATGTTTATTGCAATATAAAGTGGAAACTGAGAGGCAAACAGCAGACTATGAAACAGATTTAGCAGCAACCGTTGACAGGTGCTGTCTAAGCAGCAGCACAAAGAAATTAGAGTAACAAATAAGATTTTACAAATGTGTCAGAACACATTGGAGTTTGAGACGAATCCAAAGGCACCAGTTCTTGTTACTTACGGCAAGAAGCATTCTGTATTTACCATTTTTGGGGTGATATAGTCTAGGGGCAGAATTTTGCCCTTGTCGGGCGGGCTCAACAGGGGCGGGCGGTGGGGGCAGGGGTCAGGAAGATGACCACAGCCCACAATCGGGGCTGGATCATCATCTCATGCTATTTCAACGCAAACTGGAGGAACAGCACCTCATCTTCCAACTAGGCACTCTACAGCCTTCCGGACTGAATATTGAGTTCAACAACTTTAGATCTTCCTCTTCCATCCACACGTCTTTTCCATTTCTACCCTCTCCTTTTTGTTTTTTCCAATAATTTATATAGATTTTTCTTTTCCCACCTATTTCCATTATTTTTAAATGTGTTCCACCCATTGCTTATTTTACCCCACCCCCACTAGAGCCACCTTGCTTATTGTGCTCTCCGCTCTTAATTAGCACATTCTTTTAGATAATATCACCACCTTCAACACCTCTTTGCTCTTTTGTCTGTGACATCTTTTGGTTATCTGCTCCTATCACTGCTTGCTTGTCCCAACAACCCCCCACCCCCTCACCCCACCCCCCCCCACCCCAAAACTGTAAACCAGCTTATATTTCACCCCCTTCCCTATTTTTACTTAGTTCTGTTGAAGGGTCATGAGGACTGGAAACATCAACTGTGCTCTTCTCCGCCGATGCTGCCAGACCTGCTGAGTTTTTCCAGGTATTTCTGTTTCTGTTTTCGCTATTTCATGCTGGCGGGTCAGTTAAGGGCTGCTGGGCGTGAGACACGTGCTTCAGCGCTCAGCGCTGCCTGTGCTGGGGATGGGGAGGAAGGCCGAGCGGGGGACTAGGAGCATACACGCGGGTGCGCGCTGGAAAAGCTCCCCGAGGCACCGAGCTGCCTCGGGGGGATGAAGAGTTCTGCAAAACAAAAACAAGGAATTTTTAAACGTTACAGAACATGTCCCCTCACGTGGCTCCGTCACATGAGCAGGGACGTGTTATGAATGAGGTGCAAAGTTTTTAATTTTATTTTTATTTGCTGTTGGAGACCTCATCCTGGCCCTGGATGAGGTTCCCTAAAAAGTGCAAAGGCCGCTTGGCCTTTTTGCCTGCCCGCCAACCGTAAGGCTGGACGGGCAGTGAGAAGTGTAAGTTAATTAATACTTTAATGGCCTTAACTGGCCTTCTAATTGTCAGCGGGTGCGCTGCCTATTCCCGCACGCGCCCACTGATCAAACTATCGCACGACTGCACGTTGACATCGAGACGCACGCCCGACATCATCACGTATCATTTCATGCTCGAGCGGGTCAGGCCCACACACCCACCCACCCACCAAGGTGAAAATCCTGCCCTGGGAAATATTGTACTTTGGCCAGTATACTTTTTGTGTGGCTGTCTTTTTGTCTAATACAATTAACTCAACACTTCAAGTTACACTCATTGCGAGTCCACAGGCCTGTGGACACCAGTGGATTAGTTTTCCTTTTACAGTCCACACCACTTAAAATATCCATTTTTAAAAAGGGCATTTGCTTATACTGACCATCGGATGTCTGCGTTAAACATGAAAGTTGCTGGTTACAGCGTTTTATAGGCTCCTTGGACATGACGTCCGTGTTTACTCATTAGTTCCACCTGGTTAAGGCGCACCGAATGTACGAACAAACTGAAGTAAGTACATAACACCCTGTTGCTGTTTATTTGCAAAACCCTTCCATTCCCCTCTAGGTGATGTGGACGCAGTTTGCACTGAGTGCTGACTGTCATTTAGGTAATGTTCCATGTCAGAGTGGAGCATGAAGCTGAGTGAAAGAGTTGGGTACTATAATGGCGCTATCCTGTTAAACTGGCCATTTTGCACAGAGGACAAGCTGTGGGGGATTGTTACTGTGTCCAACTATAGCCTATCCTCTCGTTACACCATATAGAGGAAGTTTATGTGGAGAGCATGCAACACCCATTACTCAATGGGAAGGTCAGGCGAATTCTATTACCAGTGTGTGAGTTCCCCCTGCGCAACCTTTCTCCAATCAGTGCTCCTAAATAACCTGGGCCCAATAACACGCTAGCTCTCTACACCTCAGGGTTAAATGTCTCCAAGTTGCTCCCTCCGATGACAGCTGAGTTGGGACGGACCGAGTGTACAATTGTAGGACTGAGTGTTCTTCACGATTCAAGTTGACTTGATGCAAATATTTCCACAGACTCAACACCAAGCTTTAGAGGAGCCCTGGGCGACATTATTGAGAGGGCCGATAAATGCTTCAAAGTGCAGTGAGGGGTAATTAAGGTGACTACAGCAACTTGGATTTATATAATATCTTTAACATAGTAAAATGGCCCAAGATGCTTCACAAGAGCATTAGCAAACAAAACTTGACACTAAACCTACCTCTTTCACATGAACCAATATCACCTAATGTGGCTCAATGCAAAGTTTTTCCTGACTACACACCTATAAAGTGCCTTGGGATGGTTTGCTATATCATAGGTGCTGTATCAATACAACTTGTTATTATTGTGGAGAGAGAAAAACAAAGTTAACATTTCGAGTTCATTTGGCCCTTCTTCAGATCTCTGAAGAAGGATCAGGTGGACTCAAAACGTTAACTCTGTTTTTCTCTCCCCGCAGAGGCTGTCAGACCTGCTGAGTTTTTCAGCATTTTCTGTTTTTGTTTCAGATTTCCAGCATCCGCAGTGTTTTGTTTTTATATTATTGTTGTTGCTTTGCGCTATCACAAGGCCATAAATACCCTCATTGGTTCTGGAAGCATTAACCTATGGTCCTCCTACTGGCTGACTGACCTGTGTGTTTCCAGAATGTTACATCTCTAATCTTTCCCAATCTAAATAAAAGACCATCGATCTGAAGCGTGAGCTCTGTTTCCCTCTCCACAGATGCTACCAGACCTGCTGTGTGCACCCTGCGTTTCGTGTTTTTATTTCTGTTGAGTATTTCTGCAATATGATCTGAAAAAAAATTGCTTTGTCTTTCACCGCTTTCCATCTGGGATCAGAGCAAAGCTCAGCACCTTGAATTAAACAGTTCGCCTTCCAGCACATGTATCTTCATCTGCTGCGCCTCCCCCAGCGCACCTCAGATTCGCCAAAACTACTTTGATGAAACATTTCCACATTTTTATACTTCACTTCTGAGAGATGTGCTGTATACTTGAAGACATGATAACCAAAGTAGAAAGGTTTCGTCTTCGGATCATACGAAACGTATAAGATCCAGAGGAGCCCTGCTCGTTGACGCATAAAATGGCGCGCGGTGAAGTCTGGCGTGTGTCCCTACATCACCGCGCGTCATCCCGATCTTCAGGTGGGTGGGCGTGCCGAGCTGTCAAAGGCCTATTAAGGCCGTTTAAAAAGTAATTGAAACAGTTAACAGGGCTGCCTGTCCAGCCTTAAGGTCGGCGGGTGGGGGGCGGTGGGGGGGGGGGTGAAGCGCCTTCGCATTTATCACGAAACCTCATCCAGGGGCGGGATGAGGCTTCGTGAAGGTTTTATAAAACAAATACATTTTTGAATTAAAATTCATCGCCATGTCCCAGCTCATGTGACACTGTCACATGAGGGGACATGTCGGAATAATTTTATCTATTTTGAAGTTTCGATAGAGAAAACAACCTGCGAAAGAGCGCAGGCCCCGACTCTCCCTCCTCCCCACGCCCGCACAGGGAACGCTCAGTGCTTCCGGGTGCGCCTCACGCTGGGTGGGCCTTAATTGACCAGCCCGCGTAAAGTAGCGGCCCGCAGACGATCGCGGGTAGCGATCCATGAGGGTAGCACGCCCACCCATTCCCGCTCCCGCTCAGCACCACCTCCCACCCACCCCCCCCCAACCCCCAACACAACCCGACGGGGAGAAAATTCTCTTCTAGGGGTTACTGTTTGAAAATAAGGGGTCGTCCATTTAAAACAGAGATGAGGCGAAATGTTTCTCGCTCAGAGGGTCGTGAGCCTTTGGAACTCTCTTCCTGAAAAGGTGGTGGAAGCAGAGTCTTTAAATATTTCTAAGGCAGAGGTGGATAGATTTTTTTGTAAGCGACAGGCTGATGGGTTATCGGGGGTAGGTGGGATGCAGATTTCAGGTTACTATCAGGTCAGCCATGATCTTATTAAATGGCGGAGCAGACTTGGGGGGGGGTGCTGGATGGCCAACTCCTGCTCCTTCTTCATATGGATCATTTTCTTCAATCTGTTTATTGCTTCGCCACCTCTTGATGGATTGTGCCTCAACGGAGTTCCTCAGCAGTGTTGGAGTGTCACTCTGGTCATTGTCCAGATAAGCGCTTAGGGTTGCCAACTCTCCAGTTTTGTCCTCAAGTCAAAAGACTAATCATCAGGACATCGCTGCCAGTAACTAGGAGAAAAATAATAGAATTAATAAAAAATCTGTTTTAAAAAACAAAGATTCTTTGAATATTTTTGTTTATTAGTTATTGAAATATTGGACATATTGCCCTGAAGGGAGTGCAAGGACAGCTGGCTAGTCTGATTCCCGGGATAAGGAGGTTGTGCTGTTTGGAGAGATTGAGTAGACCGGGCCTATATTCCCTGGATAAAAGCGAAATGCTGCAGATGCTGGAAATCTGAAACAAAACGGAAAATGCTAGAAAAACTCAGCAGGTCTGATAGCACCTGCGGAGAGGGAAACAGAGTTGAAGCTTTGAGTCCGTATGACCCTTTTTCAGAGCTACCAATATTCCCTAATCGCTCATTGAAGCATATACAATACTTCAGGGGTTCGACAGGTTCGATGCTGAGGAATTGTTCCCCCTGGCTGGGGAATCTAGAACTCAGGGTCACAGTCTCGCGATAAAGGGTTGATCATTTCAGACTGAGGTGAGGAGAAATTTCTTCACCCAAGAGATTGTGGTGGTTCTTTGGAATTTCTACCCTGGAGATCAGTGGGTGCCCAGTCGTTATAATATTGAAGACAGTGGTCAGTAGATTTTTCGGTACTAGGGAAATTGGAGACAGTGTAAGAGGGTGGAGTTGAGGTACATTAGCCATTGTTAAATGACATCGCAGGCTGGAAGGGCCAAATGGCCAACTCCAGCTCCTATTTCTTATACTCTTAAGACTTACCCAGCATTCTCCTGTACAGCACTCCTCAGAACGACACACCTTGCAGCTCTACTCACTCCTCTGTCTCCAGCTACCATTCTCATCCTCATCCTATTGCTCTCAAAGTCACCGTCCCATCCAATACAAGCCTTTTCCAGCACTCGTAACTCTCTGCTTTCTCTTTGCAGGATTAGTGTTACTCTTTTCAGTTATATTGTTAAGGGTTGTTAATGCCAATTGCATTATTAAGGTGAAGAGAAATAGGTGATGGGTATTCATTGTCCTTGAGTGTATATAAATAGGGGATGGCTGGGACACTGGGGTTGAGTGGGGGGTGAATTGTGAGACTGAACAAGTCAATAAATTCCCTCAATAAAGAAAAGCTCTGGGTCTTGGTTTCAGCTTCACCAGGCAGCTTGGATCCTGTTAACAGGGAGAGTACAACCCTGGGGAGAGGCAGACTCCTTGGTGGGGGTAGGTGGGAGTGTGCAAGTAAGCGTTTGGTCCTCCAGTGACAGGCACCTTGATAGTCACTGACAATGTATGCCCACCTAGCCCACTGGGAAGGAGATCTTATTCTGGGAGATGTCAACAATAACCTGCTGTGAAAACCCAAGCCCCCTGCAACACTGGAACTCATATATGTCCAAGAGAGCCAACCCTCTGCCTGTAGACAATGTGTTGGGGGGGTCTCATCTCCTTTGAGCTGGGTCTCTATACACCCCCTCTGTCCTGTGGGTGAGCATAGGGCTGAGGAGAAGGCAGCTGCTGTTGCCGATGCTGTTCGCGTTCCTGTTATTGTTCCCCTTGTTCCTTGTCAGAAGTGCGAGGTCAGGCTGCAGAAGCTGCTCCCACACTGTGGGGAAGCAGCGGTGTGCAGCTGAAGGTGAGTAAAGTGCAGGGCAGGTGAACTGACTGTCGAGAGGTTGGCAATTGCCTGTGAGGCACTGAAATTACTCACTGAGGAGGAACACTTTGAGCAGCAACCTCTCACCTGGCCATGGCTGGAGCTCTTCAGTTTCACTGATAAAAAGGCTGCCCAGCGTGTCGGTTTCACTGAAGAATTACTCCCCGCTGCGAACTCGCCTTGGTGAACCTTCCCCACCACCCCCCTCTCCGCCCCTGTCCACCCCTGCCCCTACCACCCCCCCCCCTACCCCACCCACGGCAAGTTGCTGACAGTTTGCAAAATAGGTCCGCTGGCTATCAAAGCCAGAATCCACGGTTAAAGAGCCACCTATTCGCCAACAGATCCAAGGGTGAAGCCTGAAGGAGGGCAGGACGATGTCAGGATCTTGACCCGACGTCACTCTCAGAGGATTTATCTCCTTGCCTGCAGCCCAAACCTGCCTTCCTTGCCTGTAAAAATTCCACCCCCACCCCCAGCGCCCACCCCAACCACCAACCCCCCCCCCCGCCCCCCCACGAGTTCCCAACTTATTTGAGGGCAAGAACAAGTTGGATGGTTGAAACTTCAGCGATCTTGGGGCACCAGCTTAAAACATGGGGACTGCAACCTGCATATCCCCCAGCAAAGAATACACAAGGATACACATTAAGGGGACAGGAACATGATCGGGCAGATATGACTCAAATATTGCTATCATACCCAGAATGTACAAAAAGTGTAAAGTTTCAAGTATGTAAAAAAAGAAAATGGGCATAAAACGTTCACTTGCATGCCACATGTTTCTTGTACGCTAGGAATAGTTACACTGACACCCTCCCCTATGGAGAGCCAGCACAAGTCACATTGTGCAATAAAACTATTCAGGATTGAGGCCAAAGAAAGGGGAACAAAAAAGACTTAGAGCACCTTTCATGACCTCACGATGTCCTGAAGCACTTTACAACCAAGAAGTTATTCTTGAAGTGGAGTCACTGTTACACTGCAGGAAACTCAGCAACCAATTTGCGTGCAGCAAGCTCCCACAAACAGCAAGAGGACAATGACCAGATAGCCTGTTTTAGTGATGATGGTTGAGGGATAAATTTTGGGCTGAATATTGGGGAGAACAGCCTGGTTATTCTTTCAGATAGTATGATAGGATCTTTCAGGTCCATGTGAGAGGGCAGACAGGGCCCTTGTCTTACTGTGGCATCAGAAAGGCAGTACCTTCCACAGCACAGCATTCCCTGGCACTGTCGTGGGAGTGGCAGCCTAGATTTTGTTCTCACGTCTCCGGAATGGGACCCGTACCCAAGGGTTCTGATGCGGAGACGAGAGAGTGCTACCCACCCACTCAACAAATAAATAGTCAAAAACACTAACCTGATTATATCAACATCGGTGCCACTGTTTAAAAGTCAGTGATGACCAGGTTACGCAGCAGGCATCTTAAAGGAGTTGCGTTGACCGAAGTTGGGGCAGGAATTTTAGGTTGGCGTGCGGGCGGGCGCCCGACCCGATCGGACGCAAAATCACGCGTGATGTCGTCGGGTGAGCGTCCCGACATCATCCCGCGCTCACGCGGTATTTCAGTCGGCGGACAGGCGCGAGTGTCGGAAGCGTGCCCGCTGACAATTAAGGAAGACAGTTAAAGTTGTTGGGGTTCTAACTGTCCCCGATTTTTTCCGTGGTCTTTCCAACCTTGCGGTTGGCAGACGGCCGAATCTGCCAGCCGGGCTTTGCGCTCTTGACGAAATCTCACCCAAGGGCGGGATGAGGTTTCTGTTATTAAATTTAAAAAAAACAAAAATGCATGGGACAGAATTTTTATCGTGTGTGTGTGTGTGTGTTCAGGTGGCTGAATCTGAGGCGTGAACATCTTTTCCCCAGATTGTAAAATCTTTATTTAATTGTTTTGAAGCCTTCAGCTCCCTGAGGCAGCTCTCTGCCTCCAGGGAGCTTTCGACTCATGTGCTCCCCCCACCCACCCACCCAGCGCCCACCCTTACATAAGCGCCCGTCCCCAGGCCCAGCAATCACATCTGCACCCCGACCTAGAAATCCTGCCCACCGTCACCGAAACCCCAAAGTCGTTGTGACATTGGTACCATGCACAATAGCATCAAGGAGGGTTGGAAGCACCTGGTGCCTGACAGGATTTTTACAGGTCGTCCACTTTCCTGACAGTTTTGAAAGTGGGATGTTTATATGGATTGCACTACTCAAACTGTCAAGACTGATATTAGCCACAAAATTCACAGTGAACAGCAGCTGTCCACAGTGATCCTTAGAATTACAAATCTGACTGCACTGTGAGCCGCCGTCTCACGTCTTTGATGTTTTTATTAACAGGGTTCCACAGCTCTAGGTTTCTGGTGGCCCTGATTTGATTTCAATAATATAATGATCAGGATGTCAGGTATTAAAGTCGGAATCTGTAAGGATTGTGGCATCTGTAATGGGATTACTGCAGTTCCATTGAAGAGCAGTGTTTGCACCTTTCCTGCAGGCTGTGGAGATGGTAATATTAAGCTCTTGAACTGTTGTGTTAACTCCTTGTGTTGTTATAGTTTGCATCTCAGAGCTGACACTGGTTTCTACAGGTGGGGTTTTCCCTTCTGGGGCTACGTCCAGTGGTGGGGGCAGGAACGCGGTGGGGGGTTGGGGGGGGAGGAGGAGGTGTGTGTGTGTGTGTGCAGGGAGCGTTTCCCACTGCAGACGCCACCGGAACTGCGCACAGCATCTTGCAACCTCTGCCTCGTTAGTTATGCAGTCAGGGGCTGGGTGGTGCACGACCCACCGTCATACCCTGGGTGTCATATTTAAAAAGGCATCTGGACAGTAACCTTCACAATGCCGATTGAGGAGATGTCCAGAAGAGGACAGGGAGCTCCAGCGTCCAAACTCTGCAACATCTTCCTGGGCATCCTGCTCAACCAAGTGAAGGCCAGGAGGGACATCCTCCTGGGAGGAAGAGGTAGGATGGGAGGGGGAGGTTGAACAGGGAGATGAAACCTGCATGGGAGCAAGTCTCTAGGGCGGTCAGTGCCCAGGGCCTCCTGCGGAGGACTGCCCCGCATTGCCGCAGAAGGATGGATGACCACATTTACGCCAACACGGTAAGTGAACCCTCAACTGCTCACACTCATCCCAGTGAGTGGTAGAGGACACATGGGCCTCAGTGGCACCGTGATTAGGTGGCGCCTCATAGCCGCACTGCAGCCCATCTACTCTGTAGGTGGAGAGGCCACTGGGGGTCCCTCACCCTTCCACAGAGGCCGTGGAGGGAGATGGGGAAAGGAGTTCAAACATTGAGGACATCAGCAAGCACTGCTAACGACACGCCCCTCTGAGCCTTATCCGTCTGTCTGCATGTGCTCCCTGCTCTGGAGGGTGCTCCCCGGATCACTTTGGGACCAGCCGGCAGTGCATCAATCACATGGCACACCATCCAGTGGGTTATTTGTAAGACTGGAAGCATGGGAAAAATATATGAAACCCAATTGCTTTCAACCCCATCTTCTCTCTTTGAGCAGGAGAAGTTAAGCCATAATCGGACAGAGAGGGAGAAGAGGGGAGGGGATCGGCCACACTTAAAAGAACCGACCGACTTTGAGGAGCGGGCAGAACTGTTGGCAGGGGCGGAGCAGGACTGATCCATAGGAGATTGGCTTGTGACCTTCATCCAGTAAGGATCCGTGCATGTCATGGGGAAGCTGAGGGTTATGCGTTCCTCCATGTCTGGAGGCAGCCTTTGTAGTCACTCGCTCTATCTCCTCTCTCACTTACAGGTGCCACTAGGAAGAGGGCAAGGGCCAAAAGCAAAGAAGCCCAGTCCAGTACCCGGACAAGGCCGGAGAGGAGGGAGGACATCGCGGATGAAGAAAGTGCACCTGTAGAGGCGTCTCAGTAGACCCTGCATCCTCCACCAGCCCACACACCTCGATGGGTATTAGTCCTAGTTTAGGAGGGATCTCACATTCTGGTGGTCACTGCACAGGCACGTGTCCAGAGCAGGAAAAGGCAGGGTCAGCCAAATTGGAAGAGTGCTGGGGAAAAGGCGTCTGCAAGGTTCACGCCCGATTATGGGCCTCTGGAATCGGCCTTCCAAGAGACGCTGGAGAGGCAGCAGGTGACGGGGGAACAACGGGCAGAGGTGTCAGAGGGCCTTGATGGAGTGACATGCGGGGTGGAGGAGTCCATCTACCTGCCCCTTGATGAAGTGGTGCTGAGCTGTGCCTGCATGGAGGTCTCCATGGAGAAGGTGGCAGACTCCATGGAGAACCTGGTCCAATAGCTTCTGCCAGAGATGCGCACAGACCTGCAGTCCATCGCTGTGGCCATGGGTGAGCTTCTGCAGTGGCTACACGAGAGGGAGTTGGGGCACCTCGACCTCCCTCCAGGTGCCCCTTCCCCTCAAGGAGTCAGGCTGGGGTCCTCGTGCTCCCAAAGGAAGGAGGAGCGGCAGTTGGACACCCCTGGGGCCTCCACTCAAGGCTCTCTGGGCGTATCCAACCTTTCCAAATCCCCCTTACCTGTGACCCCTTCAGCCTTGTCCCCTCTGTGACCGCAGAGGGAGCAGCTGCCCCACAGCAGCGCATCCAAAGTAAACCTGGGCCCTTAGGGACTCCGGTCTCCAGAGGAGGGCCGCCAAGGTCATCCAAGGCAACAGGGCAAAGTGGTCAGCAGGCTGCCTCCACCCCTGCTGTGGATGTCGGGGGAGAACCTAGAAGAAGTGGTAGGGAAAGGAAAATTAATAAGTTTTGATTTAACAAGTGGTTGCACAAGTGCACCATGATTGATACACATATCCCACTTTTGTAAATATAGTTCATTTGCACTTTTATCATGTCTGATGTGGTTTATTTGCACTAGTCCTTAAGTCTGTGCACCCCACTATCTGCTGCTCCCACCCTAGCATCTTCCGAGGGGTGCCCTATGTCTCCTGGAACTGAGCATGTGCAGGGAGGCAAAGGTCTTTACCAGGGCCCTTGCGAGTCACGTGCAAGTGTCTCCCGTGCACACTGAGCCTTTACTCTTCACACTCTCATCTGTCCCACTGCCTTAGCATTGCCAGCACTACATGGGGCTCCCCTTCGGTTGCCCAGTTGAGATGACCAGCATCCTCCGCCTCCCCCCATGCAGCATCTCGAGATCTCTACCACGAGGCTCTGCAGGGCAGCTTGCAGCTATGGTCATTGTCACCTTCGGGGTTGAGTCTAACACTTTTTTCCCCCTTCCACCGTCACCCACACCCCCTCCACCATAACTATTGATGCCCCCAGGAATCATTTTGACCTCCCCACAGTTACCCTTCAAACACCCCCCCACCGCCCCCCCCCCCCACATCCCCGCTGCCGCCCCCCCCCACCCCCCCGCCCCCACAACCCCCCCCCCCCATCACTTTCTGTCCTACACAGGTCAATGTAGAAGCCTCCTACCTTCCTGAACAGCACACCCCTGTTACAATAGACATGCCACCCCCCTTCATCCTGCTGAACCCCCAAATCCGAGTTGCCTTCTGCACCCCCTCCAACAACCCTCAGCGTCCCTTCACTCGATATCGCCACACCTGCAGCCTCCCACCCCACTGGCTCCCACTGATCCCTTTAACCATCAACATCCCTTCTTACCACCGGTACCCTCAGTATGCCTCTCAGGAATCCCTTCATTGACTCCACTGACCCCTCCCTCTGAACCCCTTTCCCCTCTATTCCCCTTGATGCTCTTCCACACCTCTACACCACCAACATACCTGCACCACCTCCCCATGCCCCTTCTTACATACGTACACAAAACCACCCCCTAAACCCTACCCTCCAGCATGGCCCTTCCCGCTCTCCCGCTTCATGCCAGCTCACTCATTCCACGATATCCACACAATCTCTCTCTTTCCCCTACCACCCATAACCTCCCCCCGGCTGCTGTAGGCCTCCAAACCTGCCCCACCTCTTCATTCCTCTCCTCCCTGTCTAATTACCCTCCACCCTTCCCCCAGCGCAGAGCCTCGCCACCCACCAGTACCACCTACAGCGTTCTGCCTACTGCTTGACAATCCGAACCCTGGGAAAAGTTGCTGTGCCGAGAACAACCATTTCCTGGATGTTGCGCAGAGAAGATCCACGCGGTTGATGCCCATCCCACCCAGTGCTGCACGTGGTGTTCCGCGGTCCGGTCGTTGGAGCCCTCCATCTTCACTTCCCATTCCCACAAGCTGCCCCAGACCTTCTTCAGGTAAGTCCTGACATGTGTACACCACATTGGTCCAGACACGTTCTGGACTGGTGTCATTTCCCACTGACGATCGGGAGCCGAGGGGAGGAGGGGCCAGCAATTATGGTCATGCTTTCACCTATAGTCCAATAGCAGGGTGTAAATCCAGCCTCTGGCAGGAATTGCACCCCGCCATGACAGGTGGGAGCAAAAGATCTGCTGTCAGTTTACACCGGCAGCAAAATGATTTTTCAGCTCCCATTGCATTGTTCCTCCCTTCTCCACCATTAAACCACCCCCCCCCCACCTCCCACAGGGGAGACTGGGAAATTCTGCACTATGTGTGTAACGGGTTTTCCTCACAGTGCTTAAAAATGTCTGCTCCATGCTTCAGTCCTAACCTCCAACTCTTCCTAGAGTTTGTTTACTTCTCTCCAAGTCCACACCCAGGCTTAACCAATCAAGCACAGTGAGCATTGATGGCCAATAGACTCACAAACGCAGAACAATTGAACACTGCATCTTTTATACCTAAGAATTTCTGGAAGTTTCCATGGGGTTTATGGACAAGTGCTCCCGTCATGGCCTCACTGCCAGAGATGGGGGTGAATACTGGGGAGTCCCAACCACGCTTCACAATGTCTTCAGGCCATTAAAGGTAATGCTGGGAATTCACACCTGAGCTCCCCAATGCTTTTGCAGTGAGATAACTCCTTGACTTTGTACGACCAATGGGCTGCACCTCTGCCAGCAGCACACATCAGAGATCCAGCGCGTGCAGTGAAAATCCTTGCATCTATTAATCTCCAGTACACATTCTCAGTGGGCAAGAGTCTGCACCAGTAATACCACATCGATTGCCTCTCAGTTAGGGCTGAAATCATGGAACCCATAGCCTTTGATGAAGTTACATAAGGTATCCCAACTATTGGTGACCACATGGAGCAACCTGGTATTGGAGACACCTAATGTTGAGGTAAACGCTATGATGTTTTGAAACAAAATAAAAGTGGCAGTCAAAGATCCAATGCTGTAGAAATATACAAAAGGAGAACATTTTACATACACATTCCCCTCCTTTCCCCTTAGTAACAGGCACCAGGGGAAATAGGGTACAACAGCTTATCTATAGGGTAAATGCACACATCCCAGGAGAGCAAGTGTGCATTAGAGAGAAGAAAAAAGAGACTTGCACTTGTATAGCACCCACAATCTCAGTATATCCCAACATGCTTTACAGCCAATGATGTACCTTTGAAGTGTAATCGCTTTTGCAATGAAGGAAACGAGGCAGTTAATGTATGTGCAGAAAGCTCCCACAAACAGCAATGAGACAGGAAGCAAATATTCTGCTCTAGTGATGTTGACTGAGGGACAAATATTGGCTAGGGCTACAGAAAAATACCATGATTCTTTTGTCATGGGATTTGTTACAGCCACCTGGCAGAGCTTTGCTTTAACATCTCATCCACTGGCAGCACAGCAATCTCTCAGTACTGTTCTAATCATCATCCTAGATTTTATGCTCAAGGCTCTGGAGTGAGACTTGAACCCATAACCTTCTGACTAAGAGGCAAAAAAAAGCATTACCAACTGAACCACGGAGTACTAACACAATGGGAATTGAGGGGGGAGGGGAACTATACAAAGATCATTTTCATCATTCAAACATGACCCATTAAAGCAAGCTTGGAAGAGGAACAGTGACTGACATAACATACAATGCAAATGCAGAACAATTTACTTTTGACAAATGACAAGGCCTCAGTAGTAATTGAAACACAGCCAGCAAAGACAGAATTAGAACATAATTGTGAAAAATACAACAGAAAAAGAGACAGGACATTCTGAACAAAGAAGCTCAAATACTTCGCCCTGCTCCTTGGATAAATCAATCAACGTTCAGACTAGGTGAGAGACTGGTGAGCGAAAATGAGATTGAGTCTGTTACCGGTGCTTCAACAAGAGAAGCCTGCTTTGCTTACTCAAAGCCCGATCAAACCATATAATTAATTGGGCATTTTTCTTGCTAGCTGCATTCAGGCCTTGCCCCTGAATTAAGTGGATACTCAAGTGACACCAAAGCACAGTGAGTACAAGCAGTGACATTTATTCAATTGGAAACTAAACAGGAAACAAATATAACAAGAATCTTCATTTTTCAAGTGGGTTCTTCAGTGAGTGGAGACAACAGACAATTCTTAATGCAGTGTAGTTTGTTGACATGAGAGTATTTTATAGAATCATTGAATGGTTACAGCATGGAAGTTACTATATAGCCTGCCCAGAACCATAGCAGTTCTCTGTGCGAGCAATTTATTGCTCCCACCCTCCCCCATCCTTTCCCCACAGCCACTGAATTTTTTTTTTCCCTTCAGGTGCTTATTCAATTCCCTCTTGAAAGCCTCAAGCAAACCTGCCTCCAACCAACCTTTCAGGTAGTGCATTCCAAATTGTAACCATTCACTGCATAAAACATTTTTGCCCCAATATCAGTCATTGGTCATGAGTCACTGAAAGCTACCGTGCAGGTGCAACAGGCAATTAGGAAGGCAAATGGTATGTTAGCCTTTATTGCAAGGAGATTTGAGTACAAGAGTAAGGAAGTCTTGCTGCAGTTGAATAGAGCCTTGGTGAAACCACACCTGGAGTATTGTGTGCGGTTTTGGTCTCCTTACCTGTGGAAGGATATACTGGCCATAGAGGGAGTGCAGTGCAGCAAATGTTCACAAGACTAATCCCAGGGGTGACGGGATTGTCCTACGAGGAGAGATTGAGGAGACTGGGCCTGTATCCTCTACAGCTTAGAAGAACGAGAGGTAATCTCATTGAAGTGTACAAAATTCTTACGGGTCTCGACAGAGTAGATGCAGGAAGGATGTTTCCCCTGGCTGAGGGGGTCTAGAACCAGTGGACACAGTCTCAGAATAAGAGGTAGGCCATTCAGGATTGAAATGAGGAGGAATTTCTTCACTCAGTGCATCTTTGGAATTCTCTACCCGAGAGGGCTGTGGAGGCTCAATCATCGAGTATGTTCAAAGCAGACGATGATAGATTTCTTGGTACCAATGATATCAGTGGAAATGAGGATAGCGCAGGAAGATGACATTGCAGTAGAAGATCAGTCATGATCCATGGTAAATGGCAGAGCAGCCTCGAAGAATCTAATGGCCTACTCCTGCTCCTATGTTTCCTATGTTTCCTATGTCACCTTTGGTTCTTTTGTCAATTGCCTTAAATCAATGTCCTCTGGCTCTCAATCCTCCCTCCAATGGGCACAGTTTCTCTCGATCTACTCTGTCCAGACCTCTCATGATTGTGAACACCTATATCAAATCTGCTCTCAACCTTCTCTCCTCTAACAAGAGCATGCAGCTTCTCTAGTCTGTCCACTTAACTGAAGACCCTCGTCCCTGGAATCATTCTCATTAATCTTTTAGGGATTTGTTCCCTCCATTTTTAACCAAGTTGAAGGGGGACGATCGAGTTGTCTGTGCAAATGCTGTAAACCTGGCTCAAGGCTTCATGCAATAACTATTAACCTTCCGACAGCCTTCGTTACTTTGTCCAAACTAATTCATCTATGATCTTGGAATGAACTGTTGACAGGCTGCTCATCTCTGGAGGTCACCAGTGTCCTTGCCTGGCTCACCCAACAGCTGCATCTCCAGCCTCTTTCGGAGTGGGAGTCCTGGAGGATTTTTTTCTCCACCAGCCCAGTGCTGACTGAATTGGATGATCGAATACTTTGCCCTCTGAGTCAGATGGTGTGGGTGCAAGTCCTAATCCAGAAACCTAAGCACAAAATCTAGACTGGCATTCCAGTACAGTGAGGGAATGCTGCACTGTCAGTGCTTCTGTCCTTCAAATGAGACATTAAATCGAGATCCCTGTCTGCCCTCTCAGGTGAGTGTAAAAGACCCCAATAATCAAAATAGAACAGCAGAGTTCTCTGCATGCCTCGTCCAATGCTCCTTAGAAGAGTCAGACAGACTCGAAAGTTTAACTCTGTTTCTCTCTCTACAGATGCTGCCAGACCTGCTGAGTTTTTCCAGCGTTTTCTGTTCTTATTTCCCAAGTGGTTAATCCTCAAACAACATCACTAAAAGGCTCCTTCGACTGCACCTTCCAAACCCCAACCACTGCCATCTAGAAGGACAAGGGCAGCAGACACATGGGGCGCCTCCACCTGCAAGTCCCCCTCCAAGCCCCTCACCATCTTGACTTGGAAATACACCACCGTTCCCTCACTGTCGCTGGGACAAAATCCTGGAACTCCCTCCCTAACAGCACTGGGCGTACCTACACTACATGGACAACAGCAGTTCAAGAGGCAGCTCACCACCATCTTCTCCAGGGCAATATTTTTCTTACTCATTCATAGGATGTGGGCATCACTGGCCCATCCCTAATTAGGAACAGTTTCTCTCTACCTCCTTGGTCCAGGCCTTGCCAGCAACACTCACATCTAGTGTGAGAATAAAAAAAAAATCTGGTCATTTTCATGGTGTTATTTATGGGAGCTTGCTGTACACAAATTAGTTGCTACATTTCTTACATTATGACAATGATTACACTTCTAAAGTACTTCATTGGCTGCTAAGTACTTTGGGATACCCTGAGCTTGTAATATATGTAGGTGCTTTATAAATGCAAGTTTCCTTTCCTTTACCCAAAAGGAGCAAATTTTGATGGGATGGAAGGTAGGACAATTAAATCCATCAGACATTATTACATTATATAGGACCATACAGGCGTAGGCCATTCAGCCCCTCAGATCTATTCTGCCATTCAATTAGACCATGGCTGATGTCTATCTTATCCCGCTCTCTCATCGTGGTACTGTAACTTTTAATACCCTTGCCTAATAAAAATCTATCAATCTCAGTTTTAACAATTTGAATTGACCAACAGCTTTTTGAGAGAGAAAGGGTTTCAGATTTCTGCTACCCTTTGTGTGAGGAAGTTGTTCCTGACATCACCCTCTGAACGACCTCTTTCCAACTCAAAGGTTACTTGCTGCCAAAATACATGGAAGATCCCAGCGGCAGGTGGGTGGGTAAAATCCCACCCAATGTAACAACTCATGGGGGCAGAGTACTGACTTGGATTAGATTGACTAAGACAGGCTCACCCTGCGTTCACTTGAATAAACGATCGAAAACTGTATCTGAGTCTCTGAAGTGTTTGATTTCACTGCAACAGGGGGCTTGACAGGGTAGATGCTGAAAAGATGTTTCCCCTTGTTGGGGGAATCTAGATCTAGCAAGTACAATTGCAGATTAAGGGGTCTCCCATTTAAGATAGAGATGAGGAGGATTTTCTTTTCTCTCAGAGCGTTGTTAGTCTCTGGAATTCACTCCCACACGAGCAATGGAAGCTGTGGGGGGTGGGGGGGGTTATTGAATATATTCAAGGCTGAGTTTGATAGATTTTTGATCAACAAGGGGGTCAAGAGTTATTGGGGGCAGACAGAAAAGCGGAGTTGAGGCCACGATCAGATCAGCCACGATCTTAATTATTGACACAGCAGGCTCAAGGGGATGAATGGTCTACTCTTGTTCCTACTTCTTATGTTCATATATTTTTATGACGCAGCCAATCGCCACCAGCGTGCACTCTCATAGGTCCTAGCCCTTGAGCTTCAATGACTTGAAAGACACTTTGAAACCCTGAAATGTAGTCAGCTCTGACAGAAGCTATAAGAAAAGAAAAATGAGAACAAATAAATGCAAGTTTTACTATTCGTGTGATTCTTGTTGTGCTGAGCCTATGATTATGCCCTTCTTTGTCTGAAATATCAGCTCGATATGATGAAAATGACACCATATTCTTATATTGACGACACCTCTCTTCTCGTGTGATTACTCAATTAGTTATGTTGCTCCACATTGTCCAAGTACACAAAATATAATTAAGCCACTTCATAAACCAGAATATAATTGGAATTATTTAGTAGCCCTCCTTCAACATTCAATTAGTTTCTACTTGTACTGAATCATACACACTGTCATAACAGTTTGAATATATTAAGTGCCCTCAGGGCTGAAACATTTCTAGGTGATTAAATATTTCTTTGAGTCATATATGGGTCTGTCCTCATAATTGCGTTTAAGTTTCATACACACAAGGTCACTCTTCCACGGGACATCTGAATGTAAAAGGTTTCATGGGATTGAAGAGCAATGGAGCTCTCCTTGGTGTCTTCATCCCCCAACCAACATCGCTAAAACAGATAATCCTGTGGCTATCTGGTTCCTGTTTGAGGGACCTCGTGTGGAAACTAGCTACCTCATGTTCTACCTAGCAACAGTGGCTATACTTCAAATGTACTTCATTGACTGAGAGGTGTTTGGGATGTTCCAAAGTTGGAGAAGGCACATCTTTCATTCTTTCTTACATATGAAAGCCCTTAATCTTCATATTATTTTCCAGTTACATGTCTCATGAAGAAATTCCTAGCAAAACTATTGAATTAATTCATGGCATGTTTTTTTCATGAGCAATGACCTGCTTCACAATTCAGAAGCTTAGGTGAAGGCCCAAGGTTATGGTGCAGGATCACATGGATTTATTAGAACATCTTTAATGTAATAAAACATCCAAAGCGCAGAGACATTGGCGATGTCAAAGAGGTGGGTTTTAAGCAGTGCTCTAAAGGAGGAAAGTGGGGTAGAGAGATGGGGCGGTTTAGGGGGGAAATTTCAGCGTTTAGCGTCTCGGCAGCTGAAGGCACAGCCTCCAATGGTGGAGCAATTGAAAGCAGGGCTGCTTAGAAGGTCAGAATGAGAGGAGTGCAGATATTTTGCAGGGTCGTGGGGCTGGAGGAGATTACTGAGGTATGGAGTGACCAGGCCATGGATGGATTTGAAAACAAGCATGAAAATTTTAAAATCAATGCTTCGCTTAACCTTGGAGCAGCGAGCACAGGGTGTGCAGTGGATGGGACTCGATGCAGATTAGAACACAGGTAGCAGAGTTTTGGACAACCTTGAGTTTATGCGAGTAGAACGTGGGATGTTGGCCAGGCTTCTGTTGGAATAATCCCGTTGTGAGGTAACAAGGCATGGATGAGCAAAGCTGAGGCTGGAGTGGAGTTGGGCAATGCTAGGTGGAATTAAGCAGCCTTAATAACAGTCAGACATATGATCAGAAGCTCATCTCTGGGCCAACTATGACAGCAAGGTTGCAGGCAGTCTGGCCCAGTCTCAGAAAGTTGCCACAGAGAGTGATAGAGTCAGTGACTGGGGAACAGCGTTCGTGGCAGGGGTCGAGAGTAATGGCTTTGGGCTTCCCAATATTTATAGGAGAAAATTTCTGTTCATCCAGTACAGGATGTCAGACAAGCAGTGTGACAATTTAGAGACAGTGGAGGGGTCGTGAGAGGTGGTCATGAGAACTTTACCTAGATTAAAAACAGAGAGGTGAGAAGATATAAGTAATGATTAGGTGATATTAAAGTTGGACTTAAAAGGATCTATAAATTATTGGAGGATGGGATGGCTGAGAAAGGTGAGAGAAAGAAAGCTAGAACAGTGGGGTAGAGCAGCGTCTTATTTTCAACATAGGAGGGAAGAGGTGGTTTTTTTGGACATGAAGCTCTTATGTGGGACTTTATCAAAAGTTTCTGAAAATCCAAATATACCGCATCCACTGGTTCTCCCCTATCTATTCCACTAGCTACGTCCTCAAAAAAACTCCAGTAGGTTTGTCAAACATTATTTCCCTTACAAAAAATCCATGTTGACTTTGTTTAATCCTGTTGATATTTTCTAAGTGTCCTGTTATCACATCCCCTATAATACACTCTAGCATTTTCCCTACCACTGACGTTAGGCTAACCAGTCTGTAACTCCCTGTTTTTTTTCTCCCTCCCTCCTTTTTTAAACAGTGGGGTTACATTTGCCACCCTCCAATCTGCCAGGACTGTTCCAGAATCTGTAGAATTTTGGAAGGTGACAACCAACACATCCAATATTTCCATGGCCACCATCTTTAGTACCCTGGGATGTAGTTTATCAGGCCCTGGGGATTTATCGGCTTTCAGTCCCATTAATTTCTCCAGCACTTTTTTTAGTAACACTGATTTCCATTAATTCCTCCTTCTCACTAGACCCCCTTGATTCCCTAGTATTTCTGGGAAGTTATTTGTCTTCCTCCGTGAAGACAGAACTAAAGTATTGTTTAATTGCTCTGCCATTTCCTTGTTCTCTATTATAAATTCTCCTGCTTCGTACTGTAAGGGACCTACATTTGCCTTCACCAATCTTTTTCTTACATACTTATTGAAGCTTTTATGTTCCTTGCAACTTTATTCTCATACTCAATTTCTCTCCTCTTAATCAATCCCTTGGCCCTCCTTTCCTGAATTCTAAACTATTCCCAATCCTCAGGCTTGCTACATTTTCTAGCAGCTTTATATGACATCCTCTGGATGTAGGACAGGTAACCCAGCTTATGTTGAATAATTTGAAATTTTGGATAATTCAATTTTTGCACAAAAAATGACTTTGGATTATCAGGAGTAGAGTGTGCTTCACTTCTGAAAATACTGGTCTGTAAAATAGTGTCCTATGCACTGCCTCAAGATGGGATTTGATGAATTTCCCAGACTGAGGTGATGTCTGACCACTGGGGTTGTCCTGTAGTTGCTGAAGATGAGCCTTCCTCTTCAGCAAGTGCTTGACTGCTGTCTTGTGCCTCCTACTGGCACAGCAAGGAGATGGTACGACATGCCCAGTTGTCTAACTACTCTGCAGTCCACTAAAATGCTCATTAGTTTGCAGTCTGTGCCCGAGGGGTGAAAAGATCTGGAGCACTTGGTGGCACTTTCATACTTCTGTGTTGCTTGAGTGGGCAGATAAGCTAGAGGCCCAACTCCAAGCATGCCAATGTGGCTGCATCTGAACTGTCTAAGTTGCAGAGGAATGGTCACTTTAAACAAGGTTTCCCTAATGCGTAGCCACTTCCATCCCTCCCACTCTGTACGTGCTTGTGCACTACCTTCAATCACAGAGCAGCCTTCCCCACCCTCCGCTCCAACACACCTCAACCTTGAAGCCTCAACCAGGACATCCTGGTGTGTGCTGCACAACATTACTGCGCACTCACCTCCCAGTTCACAACAAAGTGTACTCAAAGTGCCAAGTGCACGCCTTATATATGTTGTGAAACATGTTGGTATGTGGCCAGATGATCCAGCGGGGAGGGGATGATTCCGGTGGGCTGGCCTTATGAAGATATTAAGATGCATTACAATGAGGTTCCCGACGTCCGATAGTGGGAAACGCAGCTCACCATCGACGAGCTGAGTGGACGATTGCAAACTAGCATATTGTCTTCTTACACCACCCAGCACGCCTGACACCAGTGGGCACAGAAAATTCCACCCTACACCTTGATCGTTAGAACTAAGGTCATCTCTCACAATTATACCAATGTCATTCTGGAGTTATTTTTTTAAAAATTCATTCGTGGGATGTGGGCATCACTGGCTGGTCCAGCACTTATTGCCCATCCCTAAATTTCTTTTGTTCAGAGGGTATTTAAGAGTCAACCACATTGTTGTGGGTCTGGAATCACATATAGGCCAGACCAGGTAAGGATGGCAGATTTCCTTCCCCAAAGGGTATTAGTGAACCAGATGGTTTTTTTCAACAATGATTTCACCATGTGGATTTTTATTGAATTCAAATTTCACCATCTGCTGTGGTAGGATTTGAACCCAGGGCATTACACTGCATCTTTTGGATTACTAGCCCAGTGACATTACCAATATGCCACCCCTGAAACAAGGGGTGGAAACTGAAAAGGAAGAAATTGAATTCTCAGCTGAAACCTTAGTTTAGTATTAGTGAGCGTTCCTTGTGTCCTCTAGAAGATGAGATTTTTGACGGAGACCTCAAAAATAATATAGCACCTGTAACTTAGGGAAACACCCAGGGTTGAACTCCGAACTGAGCTACTTCAAGAAATATTAGGCTATGTGACCAAAAGCTTGGCCAAGAGGTAGGCTTCAAGGATTGTCTTAAAAGTAGGAGAAGGAGGCAGAGAGAAGGAGAGATTTAATGAAGGAGCAGCTGAATTTAAGAGCTTAGGCAGCTGAGTACCAATGGAGGGGCAGTGAAAATAGGGAATGCACAAGAGGCCAGAATCTTACTATGATAATGCTTCAGTGACAACACAGATCAGGTATTTACTTTCACTATCAAGCCACTTTGCAAACCTCAATTCATCCAAGCGGTTCTGAAGAAGCAATACTTGAATATCTGCACCGAAACTCAATATAACCACACCACCTGGAAGTGTACAGTGTTCAAAGGAACTTTTAGGGTATCTTTAGTGATGTTAAGGCTCCATCCTAAGCAGTGATCAGGAAATTTGAACTTCATCGCTGTAATCTTTGCCTGCTGAAGAGACATTTTGCATTCAAACTACATGGCCTCAAGCAACATGAATGAAGCAGCCGCTAATGTATGATAATCAGATTTTTCTCCCCGAACATTGTGCCCATAAATCACAGATTAAAGAGGATAATGTGATTACAGGGATATAATGACAATTACACAAATCAACAGTGTTCAGACATAATATTTGATGGAAACTAAGCAGGAAATTCAGATCATGCTGTTCAAGGAGTTTGCTTCACCCTGCTAGCAATCTGGAGGGCGTTGAAATGAGGCAGCCTAGACTGTTTTCATATTGTCAGGATTGTTACTGTAACTTAATCTTAAATGTGCAGCCAACAGCAATGTCTGGTTAGAGCATGTCATTCTGTCACCGGGCAGATTTCCAAACTTGCAAACTTCATATACGGAATGAAAGATTTCCTCCAAACTATACCCTTCCAGCCTGGCGAAATCCCATCTTCGTGTTGAGGTAGCTAATCTCAGCTAAAGTTGACAGTAAGGATGCTGCAGTTGACCTGGGTGTCCATGTTCTGGGGTGGAGAGAGAAGCCACCCCCTCGTACTCCCAGTCATTTCCCATTGGTTCATGTACATGAGGATGGGTTTGACCGCTAAGAAAAGAGGGAAGGGACAGGTGAGGAGGGGAGGGGAGGTGAGGGCAAGGAAGTGAGAGACAAGAAAAGAAGAGGAGAAGAACAAAGAAGAGGGAGAGGGAGGAGAGGCGACGAGAGGAGAGAAAAAGAAAAGAGGAAAGAGGAGAGAGGATGGGAGCGGAGTGGAAAGGAGAGAGGGGAGAAGAGGAGGAGCAGAGTGGAGAGGAGAGGAAGAGATGAGGGGAAAGGAAAGAAGGGACGAAGGGAGGAGAGGAGGTGAGGGGAGAAGAGAGGAGAAAAGCAGAAAGCAAAAGCAATGTTTAAAAAGTCGATAATGTCAAATCAATGGCCAGGGAATTCCTCAGAGTCACTCACACTTCACTGGCATCACTTGGCTGGATGTATTTTTAATCTGTACCTAATACCACCTGATCCACTGGAAATAATAGATTAGGATTTCCTCTCCAGTTGTTTAATAACTCTATATAAATATACGAGTACTAGAGATCCATTTACAAATTCATTGCAAACAAGTTACGTGGGAAGTAATCCCCCAGTTGGATAATAAAATTCCAATCAGCCTCTGCTTTATCTCAGGCTTCGGAAAGTTTTTTTAATATATGAAGCCTGGGCCAAGACCAAACCTATCTATATTTATAGAGGCTGAGTTATGGTTCGAATCATAGAATAGAATCATACAGAAGCCGATTCGGCCCATTATGCTGGTGCCAGACCTTTGAATAAACTATCTTTTTGGATTGCTGGAGTATCTACAAATCTAACGGTAAATGAAGGATAATGGATCTTTCTTTCCACTAATTCATAGGATGTGGGCATTGCTGGTAAGGCCAGCATTTATTGTCCACCATTAATTGCCCATGAGAAGGCCAGGATGACCTGCCTTCTGAGTGACTTGTTATTTCAGATGGCAATTATGGGACAACCACATTGCTGTGGTTCTGGAGTCACATATAGACCAGACCAGGTAAGGACAGCAGATTTCCTTTCCTCAAGGATATTAGTGACCCAGATGGGGTTTTATGGCAATCTGGTGGCTTCACAATCACCATTACTGTTCTAGCTTTTTATTCCATGTTTATTTGATTAACTGAATTTAACCTCCCCAGCTGCTGAGCTGGGATTTGAACTCACATTTTCCAGGTTCTTGGTCAAAGCCTCTGGGAATTACTAGTCCAGTAAACATAGCCACCATGCTACCGTACACACTTTGGTCTCTCAAATAACACCATGGAATACTTATACATTAATTCTTAACGTGCTCAGCTGAAGTTTCCCTTGGTGCTAGTTCAGGAGAGGAATGAACCTATTTGACTTCAGCATGTTCACATTTCTGTTGAAAGAGTGGAGAGAGATGCATAGATCCATGATTCCTGGTCCAAAGTTTAGAGCTCACATTCAGCATGGTCCTTTCAGTTATGCTACCCAGGTATTTAAAAGGGAGCAACCTCAGGATGTCCCAAAGCGCTTACCAACCAGTGAAGCACTTTTGGAATTGCACTCGCTGTCATGGTGTGTGGATAGTTACCAACGCTTTACAGCGGAAATTAAGATCAGTGTTATTACCTGATCCACATTTAATGTGCAAGTCTGACATTCCTCTGCTGGCTGTTTTCATACAAGTGTTTAATATAAGTAGCTAAATGCCTCCACTAGAGGAATGGACAGCAGGATGCCATAAGGATGAGTCCACTAATATTGCCAACAGTAATTTCTAGTCCCTTGTAAGCTAAACTGTTAAGTATGGAACTTAGCTGTTGCAAGGAGATAGTAAAATGCTTGCCATTTACCTCATTATCTGAAATAACACTAAAGGTCTCAGTGCTTCTGCTGCACGAATAAAATTCTCTATTAATGTGACATTTTCCCCCCTTAGCAGCTATTCCAATGGTTCAATATTGTCAAACCATTTAAGTACATTAATTGGTGTAAACATTTGTCACCCAGCTGTTGCCATGAGCTAAGACACCAATCACGCGCAGTTTAATAGTGAAGTTATGCAGGGCAGGTCACAAGTCATCAGTGCCTACCTGTGACTGCAGACCCGCAGCAATGTGGTTGACTCTTAAGTGCCCTCTGAAATGGCCTAGCAAGCCACTCGGTTCTCAAGGGCAATTAGAGATGGGCAATAAATTCTGACCAAGCCAGGGATGCTCATATCCTGCGAACGAATAAAAAAAAATCAATATGTGTTGCGCTTGTAGGCTCAGTAAGAGGCCGAATAACAGCTAGGGGACAGAAAATGTTCTCGAGCGCAGCACCCAGTGACAGAAGCAGACTTTTTTTATTCCCTTCAATGTCTTCCCTCCTCTTGGGAAGGTCCTGCTTCATGCCAGGGAACTATGGGTGCCAGATATAGTTGCCAACTCTAGTTGGCTATCTTTCTGAAGGTTTGATTACATGACCTCCAGCCTCCAAACATCCCAACCAGTTAAACAGCCCAGCCCATCTCCAGTACCTTTAAAACTAATTAACAAAGATGCTCTTTTGTTCGTCCGGCTGTGACCTTTCTCCCGGGGTTTGCTTGCAGCAGATTAATCTTTAATTCCTGGAGGCTCCAGGACAATCCTGGAGTGTTGGCAACCCTCATGCCAGCCATTGTTCAATATTTCAATCAAGTTGAACCTTTCACATTATCAGTCCAGACCGGATTGTGAGAGGCTGGGGAAAGAGGGGGAAGGGCCACAGAGAATTTACGCTAGGTTAACATTTTGGTTTAGAGAAGGGATCACCCAATCTCCTGCTCCTGACCCATTCCTTGCTAAGTACTTTGGGATATCCTCAAGTTGTGACCTGGTGCCAAATGAATGAAGTACTTCCTTTGTAATCACTCTCCAGGGAACACCGGTGGGACTGTATGTTTGTGCTTGTCAGATGAGATAAAGTTGAGTGATTGGTTTATGAACACATTAGGTTTAGTCCTGCACCCGAGCATGTTAGAACACCAAGCTCAGTGAGTAGTAAACACGGGTGGATTGCGTATCCAAGAAATAGCCTGCCTAATTTCTCTCAGGCTCCCAGACAGGCATACAATTCTCCCCATCTTATTTTACTTTAATTAAGTGTGATCATATGATCCAAACTTTTAAGTGCAGAAACAGTAAAAGCTATCCCATGATCTTCTGCATTCATTTCAGGACATAGCATTTCTGGTGGTGGTGGTGGTGTCTGAAAGTTGAGTCAGGGAGTCTGACTTGCTGTGGCACAGGCACTTTTACGTGGCTGTTATAATCTGGAGCTATGGACAGTGATGGTAGAGGCTCCGACATTCTCTACATCACATGTCCGACCAGGAAAATGTCCTGCTCTTACCACCTGCCATTGGCATGTGTTGGAAGGGTTTGAAGATTGGCCTGTTTGGCTGTGTTACAAACTCATCTTCCTTGGGTATCAAACCCTGGGGCGGGACTCAAACACAAAGCCTTCGGCTCAGAAGTAGGGATGCTACCCACGGTAACACAAGATCTCCCTTTAGCATGTCTATGGTGCACCAATTGTGCAGCACTCCTTCAGTACTGCACTGGGGTGCCAGCTTAGATCTTCGGCTTAAGTCTCTGGAGCGGGACTCGAAGCCACAATAATGGTTACACGACATTTCTTGCAGCAACATCATCTAAATCATTTTGTGATGTGAGGCCCAGAAGAATCAGATGTTACTGGATCTTGCCATGGCCACCAGTCTCCCTGACCACGTCAGCACATTTCAACAATGACTCGCACATTTGAAGGCAGAGAAGGCCTCAGTTTTATGTCTCACCCAAAAGGTGGCATTTCCAACAGTGCAACACTCCCTCAGTACTGACAAAGAGAGCATCAGACCAATATGTGAGCGCAAGTCACTGGAGAATGACTGGAAACCAAAGAGCAGCAACCTCAAAATGGCACCTGCACTGATCTGATCCTTATAAATACAGTACCCTCCCATTAGCCATTAATCACCACCAACACCCCCCCAACCCCGCCCCCCCCCCCCCCCCCCCCCCCACCCCCCCACCACCCACCGCCTCCCCCAACACCAAACCTTGATAGGCCCAGCAATGGCAGGACTGACCCTGGAGTCAGATGCTAGGAAGTCTCCTGTCTCCCAAAGCCTGTCCACCATCTACAAGGCACAAACCTGGAGTGTGATGGAATATTCTCCACTTGCCTGGATGAGTGCAGCTCCTACAACACTGAAGAAGCTTGACACCGTCCAGGACAAAGCAGCCCATTTGATTGGCACCCCATCCACAAACATTCACACCTGCCACTACCGACGCACAGTGGCAGCAGTGTGTACCATCTGCAAGATGCGGAACTCACCAAGCCTCCATAGATAGCACCTTCTAAACCCATGACCACTACCATCCAGAAGGACAAGGGCAGCAGATACATGGAAAATCACATGGAAGTCCACCACCAAGCCACTCACCATCCTGACTTGGAAATATATCGCCGTTCCTCCCTCCCGAACAGACTGTGGGTGTATCTACACCACAGGGACTGCAGCGATTCAAGAAGGAAACTCACCACACCTTCTCAAGGGCAATTAGAGATGGGCAATAAATGCTGGCCCAGCCAGCCATGCCCATATCCCATGTATGAATTATAAAAACGTCCTTTCTGGGCTCACAATCCGAGGGAGTGCTGGGGGAGCCCTTTGAGCACAATGGCAATCTTTGCTATTCTGTCCAGTTTGATGGATTCAGTTGAAAATTACAAATGTCATCCTATTTGAAAGTGTAACCCTTTCAGTCCTCTGCGTATATATTTTTAAGGAAATTAATTTGTTGAACTCATCCATGCATTGACTTTTTCCCTCATTACTAATTCGAAAATCCATAATGAGAATCTATCTTTTGCGTAAAGCCATTTTTAATGCTACTTTCAATCCATTTAAGTATATCTCTTTATGCAATATGCAGCCATCCATTCATTGATAATTCCTTTTTCTTTTTTGAAGGATATTTTTGTTCATTACCCTCTCAACGCAGTTTTCACCCTCCTTCTCCTGAAACTTATTCTGAGCTACAGTTGCACGACACTAGGTATTATCCGTTATTTTCACACTTAATCTGAAGCAATGAGGTTAGATTGGGTGTTCCACCAAGATGAGAACCACAGCTGAGCCCAGTTGCATTCCTGTCTGCTGTACACAAGGGGCAGGAGTTCATGGAAAGCAGTCAGAAGTAGGGATGCTGGATGATTCTCATCTTTGGCGAAGGGGGAGCTGTGCACCATCCCATGAGTCTCGAGGCCTGCTTAGTGGTCTCAGTCTTCCTATGTAACGTGTTGTGTGACATTGGCTATGTCAATGGCGTTATAATAACTGCAAATTGTTGTTGTGATATGCCCTTGGGTGAAATGTAAATTTTGTGCTTCTATCTCTCCAGCCCTACAACTCTCTGAGGCATCCGTATCCACTATTCTGGCCTCTATGGCCAATTTTAATCATTCCATCATTGGTGACCGTGCCTTTCACTGCCAAGGCTCTAAGCTCTAGAATTCTGTCCCCTAGACCAGCCACTTCTCTACCTCTCTTTCCTCCTTTAAAATGCTCCTTAACATTTACCTCTTTGACAAAGTTTGTGGTCTTCTGACCTATTGCCACCTTATGTGGCTCATTGTCAAGTTTTGCTTTATAATGTTACTATGAACATAATGTTACTACTAAGCTCACCACCACCTTCTCAAGGGCAATTAATGCTGGCCTAGTCAGTGATGCCCACATTCCATGAATTAATTTTTAAAAAAGCACCCTGGGACATTTTATTAATTTAAAGATGCTATAAAGATAAGTTGCTGATGTTGTAAAAGATATATATTTTCGATTGTTAAGGTTCGTAAATTGTTAGATTAAATCTTATCAAGTTGAACGCGAGAAGAAATTAAAAGGTTGGCAAAAGGCAAAGAAACGGCACTTAGTGAATAGCTCTGTCAAAGAGACGCTGAAGGTATGATGGGCTGAATGGCCTCCTATTCAGCTGTAACATTATATGGTTGTTTGATTGCCGTTCCCCGGTGTATTTTTATAAGGTTATGTCTCCAGGAAGAGGAAACATGGAAAAAAGCTGTTGAATTTATCGGCTTTGCCTGCTAATTGTGTAAAAGGTCAAGGTGTAAATGCAAACTGGATGAACTTTCTTGTGTATGTTTAGTCTAATATCGCTGGTAAGGAGAGTATTTATTGCCTAGCCCTGCTTGATACAACCGAGTGGCTTTCTAGATCACTTCAGAGAGGCAATTAAGAGTTATAAAGAGGCACAACTGGGCCAGAACAGCGGGTTTCCTTCCCTAAAGGACATAAAGGAAACATCTTTATGGATGCCAGCTTTTTTATTTCAAGACTTTTCTTAAGCCGAATTCTAATCATCATACTATTATGGTGCAGGTTTGAAGCCATGTTCTCAGGATTGATCTCATGTCTAGTTAACATCACCAACAAACCATCATACTGGCTTGTAAACACAGCTACTGCTAATGAAGGTGTTGGAATATCCTTAGGTTATTTTATTGCAAGCCAGCTGATGGAAAGATAAGGAAAAAGTGCTCCCTGATGAACGTGGGCCAATGCATCATGTGTTGATCCAAGCTGGAATGATCACATGCAATTCATTTTTCTGAGCCAGGCAGCAGTGAGGGACTTTGTGCACTGGCCAATGATCACAGGATGAGAGACCTGCCCAGAAGCCCTACTTGGGTGCCCGAAATAGGCATGTTGTGAACAGGGGCATCCTGAATGTCCTCTCTTGGCTCCCGAGATCATATACGTTAACAATAATCACTGGGGCATTTCACAGGCAAAGAATGGGTGAGTCAGGGTGAGGTACCCTGAGGCCCCTTGTCACCACTGAACCAAAACCCACTCTGAGTTACTGCCTTCAGGAGACAAAGTTCCAGGTAAAGGGGAGAGAACTGGGGGACAGAGGAGGGGCAAGGGAGGATTGCAACTTCTTGGCCTGACTTCTTTGGCAAATTAAGGCTGTCAGATGAAAGGCAAACAGATCCTCCTGAGAGAACCCAAGGAGGTAAGTTCTTTGGACAGATTTGAGGCCCGGGCCAGGAGACTTTGGGGATTGAGTGTAAATAACAGGTCAATTGCATGTTGAGGAAATGAGCAGGTGGTTTGATCTGCTCACAAGATAAAGTTGCCGTGGATATAACTGTGCGCAAGCATGTCTAGAGAAGGTGTTAAAGACATGTGCTGCATGTTACTCCTGGGTAGTGATATTTCTATCTAAGACAGGTTGATCCGCATGTACTGTAATAAGGATTATCTCCTCCATCTTCAACCAAGTTCTGTAAGCTACATGGTTTTAACTGGTTCAACTCCAGCAGTTCCTCATTATGCATCAGGGATTCCCAAAGTCTTGACCTTGTCAACCTCAGTCTAAGTCCCCTGGATTTGGATGACTCAATTGCATCACAACAGGGAGAGAAGATGCATTTGAAATTAGGCAAACAGAAATCCCACAAGTGCCATGGGATATTCCTCTTAGGGGGTCGTGAGCCTTTGGAACTCTCTTCCTCAAAAAGCAGTGGAAGCAGAGTCTTTGAATATTTTTAAGGCAGAGCTAGTTAGTTTTTTTTTTATTCATTCATGGGATGTGGGCGTTGCTGGCTAGACCAGCATTTATTGCCCATCCCTAATTATCCTTGAGTAGGTGGTGGTGAGCTGCCCTCTTGAACTACTGCAGTCCATGTGGTGTAGGTACACCCACAGCGCTGTTAGGGAGGGAGCTCCAGGATTTTGACCCAGCGACAGTGAAGGAATGGCGATATATTTCCAAGTCAGGATGGTGAGTGGCTTTGAGGGGAACTTCCAGGTGGTGGTGCCCTTGTCCTTCTAGATAGTAGCTGTCATGAGCTTGGAAGGTGATGCCTTACAAAGAAACATACGAATTAGGAGCAGGAGTAGGCCACTCGGCCCCTCAAGCCTGCTCCGCCATTCAATAAGACCGTGGCTGATCTGATTTTAACCTCACATTCCTGCCTACCCACGATAAACTTTCACCCCCTTGCTTATCAAGGATCTATCTACCTCTGCCTTAAAGATATTCAAAGACTTTGCCTCAACCACCTTTTGAGGAAGTGAATCCCAAAGTCTCTCAATCTTCTGAGAAAAAAAAATGTTTCTCAACTCTGTCCCTTGTTTTGAAACAGTGACCTTGAGTTCTACATTCTCCCACAAGAGGAAAAAGCCTCTCCACATCCACCCTGTCAAGTCCCCTCAGCATCTTAGATGTTTCAATCAAGTCGCTTCTTACTCTGCTAAACTCCAGCGGATACAAGTTTAGCCTGTCCACCTTTTCCTCATAAAATAATCCACCCATTCCAGGTATTAATCTAGTAAACCTTCTCTGAACTGTTTCTAATGCTTTTACATCTTTAATTAAATAAGGCAACCAATACTGTACACAGTACTCAAGTTGTGGTCTCGCCAATGCCCTGTATAACTGAAGCTTAACCTCCCTACTCTTGTATTTATTTCCCCTTGCAATAAATGACAACATTCTATTAGCTTTGCTAATTACTTGCTGCAACTGCGTACTAACCTTTTGCAATTCATGCACTAGGTCACCCCGATCCCTCTGCATCTCAGAGCTTTGCAATCTCACTCCGTTTAGATAATATGCCTCCTTTTTATTCGTCCTGCCAAAATGGACAACCTCATGTTTTCCTACATTATACTCCATTTGCCAGATCTTTGCCCTCTCACCTAACCTATCTATATCCTTTTGTAGCCTCTTTATGTCCTCCTCACAACTTATGTTCCTACCTACCTTTGTGTCATCAGTAAATTTAGCAACCATACCATCAGTCCCTTAATCCAAATCATTTATATATATTGTAAACAGCTGAGGCCCCAGCACTGATTCTGGTAGCACACTAATTGTCACATCCTCCCAACCAGAAAATGAGCCATTTATGTCTACTCTCGGTTTCCTCTTAGCTAATCAATCTTCTATCCATGCCAATATGTTAGCCCCTACACCAGGAGATTTTACTTCCCACAATAACCTTTGATAAGGCACCTTCTGAAAATCTAAGTACAGCACATCCACCAGTTCCCCTTTATCCACAGCAGCTGTTACTTCTTCCAAGATCCCTAAGAAGCCTAAGGAGCTAAGGAGCCTTGGTGAGTTCTTGCAGTGCATCTTGATAAACAAGGGGATGAAAGGTTATCGGGAGTAGGTGGGAATATGAGGTTAAGGTTACAATCATATCAGCCATGGTCTTATTGAATGGCGGAGCAGGCTTGAGGGGCTGAATGGCCTACTGCTGCTCCTAATTCATATGTTAGTACGTGCGGATTTCCCAATAGATTGATCCAGAAACTCTTGAGCATGTTAACTAGTCTCTGCATGTGTCAGACTCCAGGCAAACCAAAATAATTGCAACAACAACATGAATATAAAGCTGAAGCACCTGTATAATGACTAACACACGTTGACATTGTCTCTATACCGGGGTCATGGCATAGCATTGTCATGTTATTACTAGCTGTCAGCCTTGGCACATTTACACATCTGAAGGTCGTGGGTTCAAGTCCCACCCCAATGACTTGAGCAGTAAATCATTGCTGCTACTCCAGTGCAGTACTGAGTGAGTGCTGCACTGTTGGAGGTGCGATCTTTTCGATCCAATGCTAAATCAAGTCTCCCCTCTTAAATAGAAGCAAAAGATCCCATGGCACTATTTTGAAGAAGTCATGGTAAATGGTTCTTTTTCAGACTGGAGTTGGTAGACAGTGATGTTCCCCAAGGGTCAGTGCTATGACCACTGCTTTATTTGATATTGATAAATGATTTGGATATTGGAATGTAGATTAAAATTTGAAAATTTGCTGATCTTGGAGGTGTGGCACACTGTGAAACTTATATCAATTAACTGCAACAGGACATAGATAGGCTAGCAGAATGGACAGACAAGTGGCAGATGGTATTTAATACAGAGGTCAGAGATTTTGGCCAAAATGACTGGGAAAGGCAATTTAGACTAAGTAACACAGCCGTAATGTATGAGCAGGGAGAGAGGGATCTGGAGTAGATGTACAGAGATCATTGAATGTGGCTAGACATATTGAGAGAGCAGTTAGCAAAGCATATGAGATCTTTGGCTTCATAAATAGACATATTGAGGTCAATGGGAAGGGAGATAAGCTGATCCTTTATGAAGCTCTGGTTACAACTAGAGAATTACGTCCATTTCTGGTCACCATAGTTGAGGAAGGATGTGAGCGTCTTTGAGAGGGTACAGAGTAGAATGGTCTGAAGAATGAGGGATTTTAGCTGCAAGATTAGGTTGAAGTAGTTGGGGCTGTTCTTGGAGCACTGGGGGGATATTTGATCAAGGTGTACAAGGTTGTGACAGGCTTAGATGAGGTAGAAAAAGCAAAGCTGTTCCATTTCGCTGACAGCAACAGATTTAAGGTTTCGGGCAATGGGGTGTGTGAGGAAGATCTTCTTTATGCAGCAAGTGGTAATAACCTGGAACTCCCTGCCTACAAGGTTGGTGGAGACAGTCAATGATTTCAAAAGGAAATTGGATTAACACGTGAGGGAAATAAACTTTCAGAGCAATGGAGATAGAGCGGGGAAATGGGACTGACTAGATTTGTCTACAGAGAGATGGCATGGATTCACTGGGCAGAATGGCCTTCTTCTGTGTCACAATGACTCTCTGACTCTATAAGAGGAAGGGACTTATCCCTAATATCCTGACCATGTTTATCTCTCAATCAATGTTACTAAAAAAAATTAGTCATTATCATATTACTGCCAGTGGGAGCTTGTTGTGTGCAAATTGGCTGCTGCATTTCCTACATTACAATTTCAAATGTACTTCATTGCCTGTACAGCACTTATGGGTTACTTGGTCATGAAAGGCACTATATAAATGCAACTCCTTTGTTTTATGTATTTCGTTTAAGCTTGCAATGCCCACGTTTCCTCCCAATTCAACCTCCTGCCATGTCAGACACTGTCTTCTGGTTAATGTCTGTACTGTTTCCACAACCTGAGTCTCTTCTTTCATCTTGATGACCAACTTGATTCTGAAGAATTAGAGAGCACAGAGGCTGCAAGCAACCCACCTAACCCTGTTCCTTCAGAGACAGGCCCAGCCCAGCCTGTTAAATGCCTGGCTTTCAGAATTAACAATCTTTCTGCAGTGCAGCTTAGAGGAATATCTAAAATCCAAGAATCTTCAGCTAATTTAAAAAGTTATGAATAATGTAAAATCTACAGACGTGCCACAATGATTTTGCATCTGTTAAATGCATTTTTGTCGTAATGATCTTTTACCCATATGTAATTTAAATCTTACCTTTTCGACAATTATTACCATTGATCTTAAGATGCCTCTGGCAGATCTTCAGAGTCTTCCCCTTGAGAACATGTGAAATCTTATTTTTTAATAATTTCATAATATGCTTAATGAAATACTGCACCACTGATAATATTCGGTGTTTTCTAATTATTAGTTACAGTACTGTGTGTTTGATTTCATATAGCTATTGGTAATGCTATTTCCTTCTAATGCAGGAAGCTCTGATACAATAATTAGGCCATGTTTTATATATATGCCAACAGTTAATTTAATTTATAAATAACTATGTTTTACTTTTAAATGAAAACTCACCAGCTTTAGAATCATCCCAACACTCCCTGGAACATTTCTGTTACCATGGCAATTACAAACGAATCTGTCATTGTAAAGTAATAGGCTCAATACTTAGAAACCAGGTGAGCACTTGTCTTTCAGAGCACACCTATATTATTATAAACCAGCCATTATGAAGAGGGTAATGCTCCTGCATGCATATTAATTCAATCAATGCCAGACTTGCAATGTTGGGAAAAGTAAAAGCAAGATCGCGATTTTGGTGTAACTCGGTAGGTGACATTCTCATCCGTGTCAGAAGGTCGTGGGTTCTGTCCCACATCCAGAGACTTGAGCGCAAAATTGAGACTAATGCCCCCCATGGAGAGCTGGGCCACCATCCCAGTGAGACCTGGCGGGACAACTAATCATCCCGCCTTGGCACCCGCACTACCCCATGCTGCCTCATGACTCGAAAAACACGAATCCTTCCCGCCCAGGTCTCCAGGGCACAAAGATACAGCGGGTGTGGGCAGAGGTGACGGGCTTAGGTTTCCAAACTTGGGGAAATGGGGTCTAACCCATACTTTCTGAGCCCATCCACAAAGCCCAGCCCCAGAAATCTATCAGCGCAGAAGGGACTTATTGCTTGAAGAAAGCCTAAACATGTTCAATTAGGTTTAAAAAAAAAAATACCATGGATAATTCAGCTGTGCTTTATAAAAATGTCATTATATAACCAAAATAATTTACTGGGGATGTTTTATTAAATGCGCTGTGTGGGTTTTATATGCCGGATACATTGTAAAATTTCCATGTTTGCTTGAAGCAAATGAGTATTGTGCACTCATGTGCTACAAATGAAGGAGAGCAGTGGTGTGACTTAACGATGAATATATGATAGAATTCTGAAAGATTTCAGAATCATTTTTGTATAATGTGTAGAAAACCATAGCAACTTGCAAAAACCTTGACTTGGTTGGATAACATCTAATTTAAGACCTTTCTAGGGAAACGCAAATGAAAGGAGGTAATTTTTAAAATTACTTGGGCTTTTTGCAAAGGTTATATTGCAATTTACAGATCATTTATAAATAACAACGGCAACTTGCATTTATATAGCACCTTTAACATAGCAAAAAAAAAGTCTCAAGTTGCTATATAGCAGCGTAAAACAGACGAATTTGACAATAAGCCACATAAGGAGATATTAGGTTGGTGACCAAAGACTTGGTCAAAGAGTTATGTTTTAAGGGGCAAGTTAAGGGAGAAGAGAGCACAAGGCAGAGAGGTTTAAGGAGGGAATTCCAGAGCTAAGGGCCTAGGGAGCTGAAGGCAGGGATTCCAAATGGTGGAGCAAGTAAAATTGGGGGTGCTCAAGAGGGCAGAATTGGAGGAGTGCAGAAATCTCAGAGGGTTTATGGGAAAATGAAGGTGGCTGAAGTTATGATTCCCTTTTACTAAGCTAATCCAAACCTGACTCTCAGTATAAAATGCACATTAGACCTTCATGCTTTCTGCTTATAAGAGCATTTCGTGGTTGTGCAGGTGCTTGTTGCAGACAATTCTTAGCTGAACTGATGTTTCCTTTTCTGCATCTTCCGAAGTTATTAAATGCATTACATTAAATGTATTGAATATCTACATTTGTGGATATGTTTGCAATAAGATCTGTCATTTTAATTAGCGTTTAATTAGCACCCTAGCACACCAGTCAGACACTTTCCAAAGTGCTAGGCATACAATGAATCACTTTGAAATCCATTTTGCACATTGCAATGAATCAAACAACCGGTTAGTTCATTTATTCTTGGTAATATTGGATAACGAAAGAATGTTGATTAGGGGAGCTCCTCCTTTTCCTCAAACAGTGCGACAGGATCTTTAACATTCGCCTGAACCATGTCAAACAGACAATACAGGCTGGGATCAGGGTTGGGGGAGAGGGAGGAGGTAGTGACAATCGGGGAGGCCAAAGTCTAGATAATAGGGGGTTGTGGTAAGCAGAGGCTGGCAGCAGCCTGCATGGGTTCAGTGTGGAGTTCGCCTTCAGGTAAGTTACCTGCAGAGGTCCTTTTGAGGACCACCTATTAGACCATGTTAGACCTGGTTAGAATGAATATCCTGCCTGGTCAAATTTCTAGACCAAAGTGTTTGCAAAGCATTCTCAATGTCAATCAGTCTGAGTCTCTTAAAATCATTTGTCTTCAGTCCCCATATCGCAAGCTGCTTGTGCTTTGTTTAATGCCGATTTGTGGCTACGTTCAAGGATTCCCAAAGTATGTGTGTCGGACAACTGGGCAGTGCAGCGGCACCTGGGAAAAGCAGTCTCTTAAAATGGATGTGCTTTCTGTGCATCCATGCTGTGTCAGATTACATTGGATATGAGCTGCAAGAAGACGAGATCTTTAAGTGGGGAGGTGGGATGGTTGCAGACATAGACAACAAAATTCATCACTGCCTCCAAGGATCCAGCTCAGCCTTTGGCCAACTAGGTAAGAGAGTATTTGAGGACCAGGATCTCAAACCTGAGACATAGATCATGGTTTACTGGGCAGAAGTGATCCCCAAGCTTCTATATGTTTTGAAGACTTGGACAACCTACAGCAGGTGCTTCAAAATAATGGAGAAGTTCCACCAATGGTGCCTTTGCAAGAACGTCCAAATCCGGTGGCAAGAAAGGTGGTCTAACAGCAATGTCCTCTCCCAAGCCAATACTGAGGCACTAATCAGTCAAAATCAGTCCCACTGGGAGAGACATGTCATTTGCGTTCTGGACACCAGACTCCCAAAGCAACTGTTCTACTCAGAACTCACTCATAGCTGGAGAGTCCCAGGAAGACAACAGAATTGCTTTAGCGATGTCCTCAATGCATCATTGAAGAGGTCAAACCTACCTAGTGGGAGTCCCTGGCTTGTGACTGACCAAAATGGAGAAGGCTCAATCAGGAAGGCAGCAAACATGTCAAGAGACTTCATCGAGAACGTGCAGAGGTGAAGTCGACATATCAGATGGAACTCACAAACTTTCAAACAACCCATCTACCCGACCCTTCAAGCACCGCTTGCTTGTGATGTTTGTGGCAAAGTCTGCAGATCACTCATTGGACTTGTCAACCATTTAAGAACCCATCAAGCCAGAGTCATCCTCAATCTTGAGGACTGCCTAAGAAGAAGAAGGGATGGTTGTACCCAGACCTATTTAAAGTTTATATCCTCTATTAGGCTATAATTGTAAAACTTAGTGATGTATAGTGAAATGATTGCCACTGAAAACATTCATAAAAATTGCTTTAAAAATGATAATTGCTTTGAATTTTGCTAGAATAAATGTTTTGCAAATGGTTGTTTTCAGTACATGTTAAATTTGAATAAAATGGCAAACCTTTTGTGAAATTTAAGTCAATGTTATAGTGAAACAAGTATTGAAATATATTTTAGTCATTGCTGATTAAATTTCCACACAGCAGACAAAGGAAAAAGTGAGACTTTCATTTACAGAATTATGTAACTGCTTCCCAACATTGAGGTCCTAACTGCCTTCTCAAATTGCATTTTCCTATTTGTGGGAGCTTGCTGTGTGCAAATTGGCTGCTGCATTTCCTACATTACTACAGTGACTACACTTCAAAAGTGGTCACTTGGTTGTACAGAACTTGAGTGTTGCTGAAAAAAGGGACATGCTGTCAAAACTTTTTGTCTTGCACTCACCAGGACCAATGCAAGAATGCCAACTATCAAAGGGAGCGACATTTTATGCTGCATGAGAAAAGGTTGGCAAGTCGACTCTGATTGGTCGAGGCGTTGCCATGGGAGAATGCACTAGAGAACTATTGGCCCCATGCTTTTGTTTAATTCAAAAATTGAAGTATTAAGGTCCAGCTTTTTTTGTCACACTGTAGTGGTTGGCTGGGTGGTTGCTCTTTTCTTGTCATCATGTTAAATCCACAAAAATTCTGTGAAGCATGCATCTGAAATAAACCTTTGTCAAAGTCAAACCCCAACAAGCTAGTTACTTCTGTATCTAGACTCTGCAGCAACTCGTTACAGAATGGCAGAGTGGTTACAGCACAGAGGGTGGCCATTCAGCCCATCCTGTCAGCAACGAAACAAAATGATCCATAAGAGGAAAACAGTTTGTTTAAACTCCAAGTACAAAAACTGTTTACTATGGCCAGGCATGCAGGATAATAATCTGCAGGGCCATACTGCTTAGTCCTGAGTGAGTCTGTCGTAGTTTATATAAAGATCCTAATCATCCTTGAACTGGACACAATGCTATAATACATAGCTATAATATGTCAAAAGGCAGAGCTTAACTGACAGAAGAAATCATTAGACTGGCTGTTTGATTTATTTTTCTTGAGCAAGTCAATTATCAGCCCGTCAGGCCTGATCTCTTTGTGAGAGCTGAATGAGGGCCTATTCTTGGAAAGGCAAAAGGAAGGTTGGGGAAAGTTTTGTTCCGTCAAAGCTTGCTGCTGTGACATTGGCTTCAATTACAGGGAAAAAGAAAAATCTGTGGCCTTTTGCGGTGACCCCTTCAAATAGTGGCTTTGGTGATCCACACACACAAAATACCAGCTTGGCAAGTTCTTTTTACTTTACATTTAATTGGATTCCACAGACAGCAACGTGACAACTGATGAACCAGCTCCCCCTGCTGACTCAGTGCTGGGTGATGGGGCGAAGGAGCCACACAGGACAAGCAGGATCGGTCAGTGCTGAGAAAGCGAAGCCATCACATTTGTGGGGCCGGATTTTCCCGGCCGTCAGGTGGGCCCGGGAGCAGCCGGGAAACGGTCTGCCCACCCGCAATCAGTCCCCCGACCGCGGTTTCGCCCTGGGTGACCGATTAACGGGCAGCCAGCGTGAAAGGGGCGCTGAGAAACTCAGCGCTGCTGGGGTGGGGGCAGGAGCAGGCCGAGCACAGAGGTCTGCGTGTGTGTACGGGGGGCGGTGGTGGGGGGGAGCGCGCACTGATAGCCCCCTGACGGCAGGGGAGCTACCTCAGGGAGCTGAAGATTTGTGGGAACAGAAATAAAGACTTTTAAAAATAGAGTAACGTGTCCCCACATGTGACTCAGTCACATGAACAGGGACCTATTAAAAATTATGTCTAAAAGTTTTTACTGTTTTTTAAAATTACGGTTGGAAACCTCATCCCACCCCGTGGGTGAGGTTTCATGAAAAATCCACAAAGGCTGCCTGGACCATTTTCACCTGCCCGCCAACAAATAAGGTTGGGCGGGCAGCGAACAATTGCATTTAATTAATTGGTCAAGGGCCTTAATAGGCCTCTTAACCGTCGTTGGCCGCGCTGCCGGCTCTCGCGTGCAGCCGCCGACCGAAATGTCGCGCGAGCGGGCGATGACGTCGGGACGCTTGCCCAACGTCATCACACGCTATTTTTATGCCCAATCGGGTCGGGTGGGCACCCACCTGCGGGATGTAAAATCCTGCCCTCGGAGTCAATGCCCCATAACATACCCCACAATGCCCCATAACATACCCCACAATGCCCCACAATGCCCCACAACAAACCCCACAATGCCCCACAACATACCCCACAACATACCCCACAATGCCCCACAATGCCCCACAACATACCCCACAATGCCCCACAACATACCCCACAACATACCCCACAATGCCCCATAACATACCCCACAATGCCCCACAACATACCCCACAACATACCACACAATGCCCCACAACATACCCCCACAACATACCCCACAATGCCCCACAACATACCCCACAACATACCACACAATGCCCCACAACATACCCCACAACATACCACACAATGCCCCACAACATACCCCACAACATACCACACAATGCCCCACAACATACCCCACAACATACCACACAATGCCCCACAACATACCCCACAACATACCCCACAATGCCCCACAATGCCTCACAACATACCACAACATACCCCACAATGCCCCATAACATACCCCACAATGCCCCACAACATACCCCACAACATACCACACAATGCCCCACAACATACCCCACAACATACCACACAATGCCCCACAACATACCCCACAACATACCCCACAATGCCCCACAATGCCTCACAACATACCACAACATACCCCACAATGCCCCATAACATACCCCACAATGCCCCACAACATACCCCACAACACACCCCACAACATACCCCACAACATACCCCACAATGCCCCACAATGCCCCACAACATACCCCACAACATACCCCACAACATGCCCCACAACCTACCCCACAACATACCCCACAACATACCCCACAATGCCCCACAACATACCCCACAACATACCCCACAACATACCCCACAATGCCCCACAACATACCCCACAACATACCCCACAACATACCCCACAATGCCCCACAACATACCCCACAACATACCCCACAATGCCCCACAACATACCCCACAATGCCCCACAACATACCCCACAACATAACCCACAACATACCCCACAACATACCCCACAATGTCCCACAACATACCCCACAACATACCCCATAACATACCCCACAACATACCACAACAATGCCCCACAATGCCCCACAACATACCCCACAACATACCACAACAATGCCGCACAACATACCCCACAACATGCCCCACAACATACCCCACAACATACCACAACAATGCCCCACAATGCCCCACAATGCCCCACAACATACCACAACAATGCCCCACAACATACCCCACAACATGCCCCACAACATACCCCACAACATACCCCACAATGCCCCACAACATACCACAACAATGCCCCACAATGCCCCACAATGCCCCACAACATACCCCACAACATACCCCACAACATACCACAACAATGCCCCACAATGCCCCACAACATACCCCACAACAAACCACAACAATGCCCCACAATGCCCCACAACATAACCCACAACATACCCCACAACATACCCCACAACATTCCCCACAACATACCACAACAATGCCCCACAATGCCCCACAATGCCCCACAACATACCCCACAACATACCCCACAACATACCCCACAACATGCCCCACAATGCCCCACAACATACCCCACAACATACCCCACAACATGCCCCACAATGCCCCACAACATACCACAGGCAGGACCCTTCATTGCTGCAAGTTAGTTAGTGAGTCCCAATGGAAGGAGAGTACATGTGGATGGCAGGTCAGAGTTGATTAACCTTCAATGTCCAATCTTCTTATAAAAGCAAAAAACTGTGGATGCTGGAAATCCACAACAAAAATACAAATACCTGGAAAAACTCAGCAGGTCTGGCAGCATCGGCGGAGAAGAGCACAGTTCACGTTTCGCGTCCGTATGACTCTTCAACAGAACTAAGTAAAAATAGAAAAGAGGTGAAATATAAGCTGGTTTAAGGGGGTGTGGGACAGGTTGAGCTGGAGAGAGGGCCAGTGATTGGTGGAGATAACCAAAAGATGTTATAGACAAAAGGACACAGAGGCGTTGAAGGTGGTGATATTATCTAAGGAATGTGCTAATTAAGGGTAGAAAGCAGGACAAGCAAGGTACAGATAGCCCTAGTGGGGGTGGGGTGGGGTGAAGGGAAGGGATTGAAATAGGCTAAAAGGTAGAGATAAAACAATGGATGGAAATACATTTAAAATAATGGAAATAGGTGGGAAAAGAAAAATCTATATAAATTATTGGAGAAAAAGGTGGGGGGGGGATCGGAAAGGGGGTGGGGCTGGAGGAGAGAGTTCAAGATCTGAAATTGTTGAATTCAATATTCAGTCCAGAAGGCTGTAAAATGCCTAGTCAGAAGATGAGGTGCTGTTCCTCCAGTTTGCGTTGAGCTTCACTGGAACAATGCAGCAGGCCAAGGACTGACATGTCCTCTGACATGTCTTCCTTCTTCCTTAACTGAGGTTTTCCACCCACGGTGGTTGACAGGGTCCTCAACCGTGTCCGGCCCATCTCCCGCGCATCTGACCTCACATCTGCCTATCCCTCCCAGAACCATGATAGGGTCCCCCTTGTCCTCACTTATCATCCCACCAGCCTCCGCATTCATAGGATCATCCTCCGCCATTTCCGTCAACACCAGCATGATGCCACCACCAAACACATCTTCCCTTCACCACCCCTGGTGGCATTCCACAGGGATCATTCCCTCCAGGACACCCTGGTCCACTCCTCCATCACCCCCTACACCTCAACCCTCTCCCACAGCACCTTCCCATGCAACTGCAGAAGGTGCAACACCTGCCCCTTTACTTCCCCTCTCCTCACCGTCCAAGGGCGCAAACACTCATTTCAAGTGAAACAGTGTTTCACTTGCACTTCCCTCAATTTAGTCTACTGCATTAGCTGGTCCCAATGTGGTTTCCGCTACATTGGAGAGACCAAACGTAGACTGGGTGACCACTTTGCGGAACACTTTCGGTCTGTCTGCAAGTATGACCCAGACTTCCCTGTCGCTTGCCATTTCAACACTCCACCATGCTCTCATGCCCACATGTCCGTCCTTGGCCTGCTGCATTGTTCCAGTGAAGCTTAACGCAAACTGGAGGAACAACACCTCATCTTCCAACTAGGCACTTTACAGCCTTCCGGACTGAATATTGAGTTCAACAATTTCAGATCATGAACTCTCGCCTCCATCCCCACCCCCTTTTCAATCCCCCCCTTTTTTCCAATAATTTATATAGATTTTTCTTTTCCCACCTATTTCCATTATTTTTAAATGTATTTCCATCCATTGTTTTATCTCTACCTTTTAGCCTATTTCAATAGCTTCCCTACCCCCCACCCCACCCCCATTAGGGCTATCTGTACCTTGCTTGTCCTGCTTTCTACCCTTAATTAGCACATTCCTTAGATAATATCACCACCTTCAACACCTCTTTGTCCTTTTGTCTATGACATCTTTTGGCAATCTCCACCTATCACTGGCCCTCTATCCAGCTCTACCTGTCCCACCGCCCCTTAAACCAGCTTATATTTCACCTCATTTCTAATTTTACTTAGTTCCGTTGAAGAGTCATACGGACTCGAAACATTAACTGTGTTCCTCTCTGCAGATGCTGCCAGACCTGCTGAGTTTTTCCAGGTATTTTTATTTTTGTTTCCAATCTTCTTATGTTCTCTATTATGAACCCAAAGTGTAGAGTGAGCACTCAGGCTCTATATAAGACATGGAGGTGTGGGGGACAGGGGCTGGTTACATATCATCACCTGAATCTCTACATTCAGAGAAATGTGAAAGAAAATATTTGTGCTTTGTTGTAGCTCCTGTCCAGCATTCTCAGGAAGGCCCACCTGCTGCCAACTGTGAATGAATCTATCATAAAAACACATTTTCCTACTGTGTGTCCTTCCCTCAGGGATAGCAGAATTTTTAGAGCTATGTCTGCAGAAATTGCTTCATAATGTTTTCTGTTACTATGATATGCCTACCTTGTCCATACAGTTAGCCAAGGTTTCTTTTTATTTCTATGAAGTTACAAGTTGCTTTAATGCTGTTTCAAGCCATTCTTCATAAAAATGACTTCATGTATTCACTGGCTGAAAATCATTGGCTAAGTTTTAAAAGAAGCTGTTAAGATGGCTGCTGAAAGTCAGGTGACTTTTAAAATTTCTGCACAGACTCAGAACAATCTCAAGTCTCCAAAAAAATGTCTTACTTAAATGACACTTGAATGGGGTGGACTCCCTGGAATGGAATGCTGAAACAAAATCAGCGGTGGAGTTCACAGCTTCCATTCCAAAACTCAAAATCCATGGATTCCCAGACTGTCTCTGAAATGAAAACATAATAAAGAGAGCTGTAGAGAAACCAGTTCATCATAAGTGGGTTTGAATAGCAATCATCCATTCTCTGTTGTGTAGTAACGGCTTCTAATTTCAAATCATGTAAGTGGGCAATGGAAGTATTGATCATGTGGTCACATGACCAAAACTGACTTCAGATAACTAATCTTTCTTACTCTGAGAACCAGGTACAAACAAGCCAGTATGGAAATGAGCAGCATAGTTAGAACCCTGTGTGGTATTCTCTCTGTCTCTGCCTATTTTTACAAGCTCAAACCCTGACTGCTGTTTTTGATTATCCATGTACCACAGGCAAAGATATTCTTTAGAGAACTCAACCTAATAGCTGTTGTCTCCAGAAGAACAGATAAATTGTCTGCCTACATCTTTAAACTGCCTTGACACTGAAGCCAGAAGGAGAACTGAGCTCAGAATGGATCTTCACAAGTCATCAGCCTACGTGAATTATATCACTTTAATCTTTACCGGACTTTGAAATTATCCCTCAGTCTGCTCTCCCATTTTGTAGATGATTTCTTTGTATGTGTGAACCTGAGTGTATGTGTGTGCATGAAAGTTGGAACATTTTTATTGGCCTAGAACTTCTATTTCGATTTTGAGGCCATACTTGGGGGAAACACCAGGAGATGTGCTGAAGAAGACCCTGGCACCCCCCACACAGGACTGCATGGCAATCGACTGGAAGTTCAAATTCTTGATAGGCAATTATCCTACATTGGGAACCATCCAATACTCCGATTTAAATCAGGGACATTGGATGTTTCTGACTGTCTTAGCAGCATGGTTTTGTTAGGGGAAGATCTTGTCACTAACTTAATAGACTTTTTTGAGGAAGTAACAAGGAGGATTGATGAGGGTAGTGCAGTGGATGTTATCTGCATGGATTTTAGTAAAGCATTTGACAAAGTCCCACATGGCAGACTGGTCAAAAAGGTGAGATCCCATGGGATACAGAGGAAGGTGGAGAGTTTGATCCAAAATTGGCTCAGTGACAGGAAACAAAGGGCAATGGTAAATAGATGTTTTTGTGAATGGAAAGAGGTTTTCAGTGGTGTTCCACAAGGCTTGATTTTGGGGCCCTTGCTATTTGTTGTATATGTTAATGATTTGGACTTAAATGTATGATCGGGAAATTTGCAGATGACATAAAAATTGGCCGTGTAGTTGATAGTGAAGAGGATAGCTGTTGTCTCCAGAATGATATCAATGGTTTGGTTGTGTGCGTGGGAAAGTGGCAAATAGAATTAAATGCGGAGAGGTGTGAAATAATGCATTTGGGGAGGGCAAACAAAGCAAGGGAATACTCAATAAATGGGAGGATATTGAGAGGAGTTGAAGAAGTGAGAGACATTGAAGTGCATATCCACAGGTCCCTGAAGGTGGCAGGACAGGTGGATAAGTTGGTGAAGATAGCATATGGAATGCTTTCCTTTATCGGACAAGGTATTGAATAAAAAAGCAGGGATGTGATGCTGGAACTGTATAAATCACTAATTAGGTCACAGCTGGAATTTTGTGTACAGTTCTGGTCACCACATTACAGGAAGGACATAATTGCTCTGGAGAGAGTGCAGAGGAGATTTACAAAGATGTTGCCAGGATTTGAAAATTGCAGCTATAAAGAAAGATTGGATTGGCTAGGGTTGTTTTCCTTAGAACAGAGGAGACTGAAGGATTATCTAATTGAGGTGTACAAAATTATGTGGGGCCTAGATAGGGTCAAGAGGAAAGACTTGTTTCCCCTAACTGAGGGGTCAATTAGCAGAGATCATAGATTTAAGGTGATTAGTAGAAGGATTAGAGGGGACATGAGGAAAAACATTTCCAGCCAGTGGGTAGTTGGCATCTGGAATTCACTGCCTAAGCTGGTGGTTGAGATTGAAATGCTCAACTCATTGAAAAAGTACCTGGATCTGTATCTCAAGTGCTGTAACCTGCAAGGCTATGGACCCAGTGTCGGAAAGTAGGATTAAAAATGAGTGGCGAGTTTCTTTTTTCTCTTTTATTGGCTGGCGCAGGCACGATGGGCTGAATGGCCTCTTTCTGCATCGTGACCTTTCTATGGTTCCTTGGTTCCACCCCTGACTACTCCCCCACCTGCCTGACTACCACCCAACCCCAACACCCTTGACCACCTGGCACCCCCATCCCCAACAAATCCCCACCCCCAAGCCCTGACTACCCTCTTCCCCGACTACCTCCCAACCCCCAACAACTCCCTCCACCCATCCAGCTACCATCAGATCCTCCAACCCCCTCCAATCACCCACACCTTAAATATCTGACTACCCCCAATTCCCACCCCGTGATTACCCCGACTACCCATGCCCCTGACCAAACCCACCCCTCCCATCCCCTGGCTACCACCCAACCTCATCCCCGCCGTCCAACCAACTACCACCCAACCTCCAAGCCCCTGAGCCTCCCCCCCCCACCACCCCCGCCTTGGAGCTCTCCTACTCACTTGCCTCACACATCTACCTTCTCCCCTCTCAATGTGGCTGGGATCTTCAAACTAATCTGCTTTACGGCAGCTGGTGCTGTAAAAAAGGGGCATGACTTCACCCCCACATCCCCCCCCCACCCACCCACCCCCTCCACAGACACTGCTGCCCTGCACTGGAGGGCCTCTGGAATTGCTGCACTGCATGTTTCTCACCAAGGCTGGGTGCAGTTCCAGACAGGTAAGTAAAAAGGAACAGAGTGGCAATCCGATGGTGATTGCCACTCAGTGGAGATCCCGGACCACTGCTTTACTTAGGACGGGTTAAGCACAAGAAAAATTACTCTCTTTTCTTTCAAAAAAAAACTCAAGATATTCCGTCTGAGTCTTTTAAGTCACAGCATATAGACAGTTAAACACTCCCTGAATTGACAAGCATATCATTTTTTTTATGGCCAATGAGGAGTGCAAAAAGAGGAGAACTGTTCTACCTCACAAGATTGCCAAGGCCTAGATGGGTCCAATCCATTCCGAACACTTCCAGCTAAAAATCTAAGCTGAGGAGGTGGGCAACTATATTTTACACAATATAAACTTCACCGACGATGATATTGAATGTTTCCAAATCCATGGCACAAAGATCAAGTTTAATAATTATAATTGTATGACCAAAGATCACTTTTCATTCAAAGCATCATCTGAGCTGAGATATAAAAAGATTCGCAATTACATAAACATACTTGTCGAAATCTCTAAGGACATTTTTAATACAATCTCATTGATGCAGTAATACAATGAAATTGGCTCCCTGACCTCTGCTTTGATCTGTGGAATGCAGATCTCATCAAGTCTATTTTCAAAATCAATAATCTTCCCAAATAACAATTACCTTTAATATGAGATTGATTTGTGACTCATTTTCTGTGCAAAGAACTAATATTCTTTCCAACAGGTCTCTGCACAATCTTGGGTGAAGTGTGTACATCCCCAGTGACTAAAGCTATAAAGGGACTCAAATTAACTTACCCAGTTAACAGCCAATTTCAAGACACCTCCACCTATTTAGTTAAATGCATTGATCGTTTGGACAGTAGCTAATAATTTCTTTACAACTGTTAGCATTTTTATAGCGATTTTAACATTGAAACACTAAGCAGCAATGGATGGGTTAGGAGGAGAGACAACTGAAAGCATGGTCAGACAGGTAGGTTAGTTATTGTAAGGTGAAGATGGTCAAGGAGCAAGCACTATAGGGCTTTGATAGCTGAACGTTCTGCCATTGAAGATGAAGCAGGGGGAGGATGTAAGGAGGTCAGAGTTAGAGGGCCAAGTTAGAATAGAAAGCTGGAGGGTTTCGCAAAGGATTTGGTGAGAACATAGGGAACTTTGTGTATGAGTAGAAGGGTATTGAATTCAATAGGATGGGAGACAATGGAAGTTGGTTTGGATGGAAATAGTGGGCAAACAGGTCTCAGCATTAGCTCCTGACATAATTGGTGGAGTTTTTTTTAGCAGTTGGAACGTAGGTAAGGCTCAAGAGGTCAAGAGAACTCCACTCCCTTCTTCAAGTAATTCCATGCGTTCTTTAACATACACCTGAGCGAGGAGATAGAACCTCCAATTAACATCTCATCAGCGCCTCCAGCATAGCGACAGTCCTTCACGCACTGCAATAAAGTGTCAGCCTGGATTCTCTACTCAAGTCTCTGAAATGGAGCCTGAACCCACAACCTACTCACTCAAAGGTGAGAGTGCTACACTGAATCAAGGATCAGACTCTGCTGGAACATAATGGAACATTCAGTATAAGTTTTGTACGGAATATTAATAAAAGCACACCAGATGAATCCTTAACCACCTCACCAGGACTGTTATCAAGGAACCATCCGGAAATTTATTGGCCTTGCCCATGGAAGTATAGATTCTAAATTTGGCTTGCATAAATCATCAACGGCTCCAAATGATATTGACATTTACATTTATCAACCCCTTATTAGGATACAGGCAAGCTACCTGCTGAAGGAGTTAATGTCTATTTTTCAAACACGTCAAAGATATTTCAAACCATAATGTCCACTTGACATTTCTTTATTAATTCCTATGCTAATACGTTTAGCAGCATTTATAAATGAGCCACAAGTATTGTTAACTGAAAGGATTTGAAATTGATGGTTACTAATGCGGTTTAAGGGCAGAAATTTTCAGTCGGCGGCCGGGTGAGCGCACACGCATGCCTGACCCGCTCGAGGGTGAAAGGGCGTGCATGTGTGTGGCCGTGTGTGCCGACGTCAACTCACAGTCGCGCGATAGTTCGGTCAGCGGGAGTGCGCCGGAGTCGGCGGCCTGGAACAGGCCTGTTAAGGCCACTAAATAATCAATTAACCTAAATTTTTTTTTTGGCTGCCCATCCAACCTAAGCGAGAAAGGACAAGCGGACTTTGCGTTTTTTTTTGGAAACCTCATCCACGGGCGGGATGAGGTTTCAAAAAGCAAACAAAAATACGATACAAGTTTTACAATTGAATTAATAACACGCCCCAGCTCATGTGACAGAGTCACGTGAGGGGGACGTGTTTTATTACATTTTTATCTTATTTATTTCCTTTTTTTTTAACAACGCTTCACCTCCCTGAAGCAGCTCTGTGCCTCGGGGTGATGCTGAAGCTCTCCCTCAGGCGCATGCGCCAAGTTCGCGCTTGGCTTGCTTCACCCTCCTCTCCTCCACCCCTTCCGCACAGGGCAGTGCTAGGCGCTGCCGCTCACGTTTCACGCCGGGTGGGCCTTAATTGGCCCTGCCAGCATGAAATCGCGGTCCGGTGCCGATCGAGGGCGGGGGGGGTTGGCTTCTCCACTGCCACTGCCCAGCCCACCCGCCAAGGGCAAACTCCAGCCTTAAGTGTACTATAGCCTTCCAGTCATTATGAGCAGTTATTAAAACCAATGTCCAAAATTGAGATATGGGAAGCTTTAACTCTCCCCATTGGGCAGGAAGGAAGAAGTAAAGCAGTTAAAATTGATTAGCTCTATGCCTACCTATTTCTGATTTTAGATATTGGTTTTGGCCATCAATATGACACAAACCAGATTTAGCTGAGAGTCAAAAGCACCAATGCTATAGCCTTGCTTGATTTTTGTTCCCTCTCACTAGATCAAACTTAATTGTAACACTATGCTGGCTGAGACCGTACAGTCCAGGACTGGCCAAGGATTGAACCTAGGACTTCCCTACACCGAGTGGTACATGGGCGGCAAAGATATTGGCATCACAGTGCACCAGCACGGGGTTTGGTTTACACCATCTCAACCTGACACACCATCAAAGACCCTCACTTAATAGAGAAGCTTTAATAGGCTGATACCTGGGCGGAGGAGCTTGTTATGTGGTGAGACTGCAGAAGCTGGGATTAGGGAAGCTGGAATTGTTCTCCTTACAGCAGGAAATATTAAGGGGAGACCCAGACTGAGGTATTCAAAATTGTAAAGGGTTTTGATAGCGCAAGTAGAGAGAAATTGTTTCCTCTGGCAAGTCAAGCAATTATCAGAGGACATAGATATAAAATAATTGGCGAAAGGATTTGAGGAGAAATTATTTCACGCAGAGTTGTCGTGGCCTAGAATGCATTACCTGAAAAGGTGGTGGAATCATACTCCATAGGAACCTTCAAAGGGCAAATGGACTTATAGATCCAAGGAACCATAGAAAGGTTACGGCACAAAAAGAGGCCATTCAGCCCATCATGTCTGTGCTGACCAGAAAAAGGTGAAAAAGAAACTAGCCACTCATTTTAATCCCACCTTCCAGCACCTGGTCCATAGACTTGAAAGTTACAGCGATTCAGATGTCGATACAAGTACCTTTTAAATGAGTTGAGCATTTCAGCCTCAGCCACCAACTTAGGCAGTGAACTCCAGACACCGCCCACTCTCTGGGTGAAAAAGTTTTTCCTCATGTCCCCTCTAATGCTTCTACCAATCACCTTAAATCTATGCCCCCTGCTAATTGACCCCTCAGCTAGGGGAAACAAGTCTTTACTGTCTACCCTATCTAGGCTCCTCATAATCTCGTATACCTCAATTAGGTCACCACTCAGCCTCCTCTGTTCTAAGGAAAACAACCCTAACCTCTCAATCTTTCCTCATAGCTGCAATTTTCAAGTCCTGGCAACATTCTTGTAAATCTCCTCTGCACTCTCTCCAGAGCAATGATGTCCTTTTTGTAATGTGGAGACCAGAACTGTACACAACATTCCAGCTGTGGCCTAACCAGCATTTTACACAGTTCCATCATTACATCCCTGCTTTTGTATTCAATACCTTGTCCAATAAAGGAAAGCATTCAATATGCTTTCTTTACCACCTTATCTACCTGTCCTGCCACCTTCAATGACCTGTGGACATGCACACCAATGTCATTCGCTTTCTCAACCCCTCTAAACATCCTCCCGTTTATTGAGTATTCCCTTGCTTTCTTTGCCCTCCCCAAGTGCATTGCTTCACACTTCTCCGGATTGAATTCCATTTGCCACTTTTCTGCCCACTCAACCAAACCATTGATATAATTCTGGAGACATCAGCTACCCTCTTCACTATCAAATACACTGCCAATTTTTGTGTCATCTGCAAATTCCCCAATCATACCTCCCACATTTATGTCCAAATCAGTAATATATACAACAAACATCAAGGCCACCCAACACTGAACCCTGTGGAACAACTTTGGAAACGATTTTCCATTCGTAAAAACATTTATCAACCACTACCCTTTGTTTCTTGTTGCTGAGCCAACTTGCCACCTTCCCCTGTATCCCATGGGATTTCACTTTTCTGACCCCTTTGCCATGTGGGACCTTGTCAAATTCCTTACTGAAATCCATGTAGAATGCATCCACCGCACTACCCTCATCAATCCTCCTTGTTACTTCCTCAAAAAATTCTATTAAGTTAATAAGACACATTCTTCCCCTAACAAAACCATGCTGACTGTCCCTGATGAACCCTTGCCTTGGAGTGGACTAATGTGCAGTTTTGTGGGGTAAAAGCTGGGCTGTGAGACTAAACTGGGCTGATTCTTTGAAGGGCCATTATAGATACAATGGGTAAATTCTGTGCTATAAGATTGTATGTTCGTATGACACCCCCACGTTGTTCTCAAACAAGGTTTTAAACAGGAACTGGCTGTGTAAAAAAAAAACTCTCATCTTTCATTATCTTGCAGACAACGCCGATTTAATCCAAGTGACAGTGTCAAGTCTATGTATGGTATTCCAGTGAAACTAAGACTGTTTGTGTTGGGAGATCACAGAGAGTTTGGATCAAGTTAGTGTTCTGAGAATTTCTACTGGACTCACGTGTGCCACGGATCATATCAGATACCAGCCTCCAGCACATGCTGCATGCTTTTCATTGTCTCTGTCAGAGTTTGATGTTACCTGTTCTCACTGGACAAATGGCATCGATGCAGTTCAAATCAAACTGCTGTGCTGCTAGCTTTAGCCTGGCATCAAAAGGCAAAGTACCGCTTGCATTCTACAGAAATAATTCTGCCCTGGTTCCAGTTTTTAAGTCTGTTGATCAGTGGCTGCAAACTTCATAGGGATTCTAATAGCTCGAGCCAAATCTGGGTTGACACTCCGGTGCAGTCCTGAAGTAGTGCTGCACTGTCAGAGGTGCCATCTTTCAAATGATGTATCTGGCCTGTCTGGTGTACGTAGAAGATCTCATGGTATTAATTCAGCGGAAAAACGTGGGAGTTCTCTCTGAAGTCCTGGCCAATGACCCCTCAACAAACACCGCAAAATCAGATCATCTGGCCGCTGTCTCATTGCTGTTTGTGGGAGCTCACTGTGCGCAAATTGATTGTAGTGTTTCCTACATTACGGCAGTGACTCTGGGCGGAATCTTGGTGGGGGGGGTGCACAGGCAAGTCGCTGTCCCCTGGCTGTCTTTCAGCGCGGTGCTGGGGCAAGGGCCCCGGTGCGGGTGGGTCCTGGAGGGGGTGCGGGTAGTGGGGGGCATCACAGACTGACAGAAGTACACAAGTTTGGGGGGGGCGGTGAGGATGCGCGACTCCTCGTATACTGAAACAGTCCATGCCCAAATGCAGTAAAACCTGGACAATATCCAGACTTGGGCTGACAATTGGCAAGTAACATTTGTGCCACACAACTGCCAGGCAAAGACCACCTCCAACAAGAGGGAATCCAACCATCGCCCCTTGATGTTCAATGGCATTACCATCACTGAATCCTCACTATCAACATTCTGGGGGTTACCATTGACCAGAAACTGAACTGGACTAGCCATATAAATATTGTGGCTACAAGAGCAAGTCAAAGGTTAGGAATCCTACGGTGAGTAACTCAGCTCCTGACTCCCCAAAGCCTATCCACCAACCAAAAGGCACAAGTCAGGAGTGTGATGGAATACTCCCCACTTGCCTGGATGAGTGCAGCTCCAACAAGATTCAAGAAGCTTGACACCATCCAGGACAAAGCAGCCCACTTGATTGGCACCCCATCCACAAACACTCACTCCCTCCACCAGCGACGAACAGTGCCAGCAGTGTGTACCATCTACAAGATACACTGCAGAAACTCACCAAGGCTCCTTAGGCAGCACTTTCCAAACCCACGACCACCACCATCTAGAAGGACAAGGGCAGCAGACACATGGGAATACCGCCGCCTGGAAGTTCCCCTCCTAATCACTCACCATCCTGACTTGGAAATATATCGCTGTTCCTTCACTGTCGCTGGGTCAAAATCCTGGAACTCCATCCCTAATAGCACAGTGGATGTACCTACACCACTGTTGCAGTTCAAGAAGGCAGCTCACCACCACCCTCTCAAGGGCAATTAGGTCTGGGCAATACATGCTGGCCCAGCCAGCGAAGCTCACATTCCATAAATTAATTTAAGGAAAGGTGACCGCCCAGCTTGTCTAGTGGTTGCATCGGCCCTGCTGTGGAGCCTTCTACATGGAGGTGATCTGTTCTACAGCTACTTATGAGTTTGCCTTTTAGTTATCTTGTTATGTTCTTGATATGTCAAAACTTGAATTGACGACAAGACGCTTTGCTGTGGGGATGTTCCACCTTCAATAGACAATGAATCTTTTGCATTGTAGGCTGGTTTTGGGAAAGCAGCATAAGAATTATGCTCCCTCAACCTTCCTTCCAACTGTGCCACCAGCCTTCTTGTGAAGCAGTGACACGGTGCAAGATCACATGCAGAGTAGCAATAGCAGCTTGGCCAGTGTGCGCATGTGACATAATTGTGTCATGAGGTCATCAGCTGGTGACGTCATGGCATGCAACAGAGAGAATTGGGGCACAGGTGGGGCATTGTCATTAGCAAAATCAAATGGCTATGTCTAAATCATGGTGCACATGGTCCAGGGTATTTACTAGGCAGTGAACCCTGTGGATAACCTATCTGTTTCATCCCTCCAATGCTCTAGGAGGCCAATAGAGGAAAAGAACACATAAGTTGCTTTAAACTACCTCTTGAATCATTCCTTTAGTCACCTCTAATTAGTCTTTTAATATTAAGCCATTATTTTCAGTATCACTTTGGCACACTCACTATGTTAAATGCCACATAAGCTCAGTTTGTTGTTAATTCTTCTTACCACACTTAGTGCTTTTGGGTCCAAGATTCTGACATTGGGATGAGGAGGTAATATTAGTGATGGAAACACAAGGTGGGAGCGTGCAGACATTAATCTCCCATGGACCCAACTATATAAGTGCATTAGCCCCTTACAGAAAGAAAGAATTTGCATTTATGTGGAGATTTTCACAACCTCAGGACATCCCATTGCCCTTTGCAACCAAGAAGTCTTATAGAAATGTAGTCAGGGCTGTAATATAAGAAATGAGGCAACCAATTTTCACACAGCAAACTCCCACTAACAGCAATGTGATAATGTCGATTGAGCAGTAGATATTGGCCAGGACACCAGAGACAACTCCCATACTCACCTTCACAATATTGCCAGAGGATCTTTTACATCCACCCAAGCAGGCCAAAGGGGTCTCAGTTTACCACCTCATCTGAAAGGCAGCACCTGCAACAATGCAGCACACCCTCAGTACTGTACTGGAATATTAGCCTTGAGTTTCATGTTCAAGCCCTGGAGTGGGACTTGAACCTGGAACCTCGCAACTCAGGTGTGAGAATACTACCAACTGAGCCCCAGCTGACATTGTACAAATGAGCTCTTTGGCCGCTAAGCTATGTGGCCCAAAATGAATAAAGGAATCAATATTGGAAGGAAAGAAAGACTTGCATTTATATAGCACCTTTCCTGACCTAAGGACATTCCTCAGAGCCTTACAGCCAACAAAGTACAATGATAAAAACAAAAAAACTGCGGATGCTGGAAATCCAAAACAACCACACCAACCCCCTCCACCTCTCTGTCTCTCTATCTCTCCGCCCCCCACACACACACCTTAAACCAGCTTATATTTCAGCTCTTTCCTGGACTCGAACTCAAGTTCTGTCGAAGGGTCATGAGGACTCGAAACGTCAACTCATTTCTTCTCCGCCGATGCTGCCAGACCTGCTGAGTTTTTTCCAAAGTGCAATGATGGTGTGCGCACCCTTAGAATGTAGATAGTGACAGTCCTGAAGGTTTCAATTACCCTGCATTCACAGCCTTTTGGAGACAGGAATTCCAGGTTTCAACTATCCTTTTTGTGTGAAAACATTCATTTGGAATAAAAGCATTAAAATAGCAGACAGAGGAATATCAGAAATTTTTAGATTATGGTGATGAGAATCTGAATCTGCACAAAAAAGTAGATCAAAGCACAATGAAGGCAAGATGAAGACAGGCTCTGAAATGATGTAAATCATTTTTCTACTCTAGTATATAGCACGCAGGCTGCTCAACTGAAGAATTCATAGGTAGAGAAGAAGTCCATTAGGCTGAACAAGGTCATCTCTTTTTGATTGATCAACTTCACTTACCTGCCTTCTCATCACATCTCATACTCCAATTTCTCTCCACGGCTGTATCTAATTATCTCTTGAATCAATTTATATTTTATCACTTCTCTTCCAGAGATCTCACAGTGAGAATTTCCACCCGGCTTTTCTTACTCCAAACTTGCTCACTAATTTGCATGTCTGTGTTTGTGAACTCATCTCTTCAGGGATCAACTTGCCTGGACCAGATTTGCCTATTCTATTCATAAAATAATCTTTAAGACTTTAATTAGGTCATCTCAAAATGTGCTCTTTCAGAGAAAAGCCATCCTAACCTTTGTGGCCTATCCCGGTTCTTCCTTAATGATGTACATCCGTGTAATGTTTAGTCTTCTTTGGCATGACAGAATGAGAACACACACCCGTTAAATAAATGAAATCCTTCAATTAATGAAAAATTGTGTACGTTGTTACCATCGAATGACTTTATTGATAGTTATCTGTGAATGCAACTATTTCAGTAGCCAAAACATAACAATGGCTTCTATTCCTGTTCTGGCATCATTATTTCTGGATTCCCCCAAGGACCTGTCCTTGGTTTTTTCCTCTTCTTCATCTATACACTGCCCCTATTAATGTCATCGGCAAACACGGGCATCAAGTTACATTTATACGTTGATGATTGCCCTACATCTCCATGATCTCTCTAGAACCCTTCACTGCTAATAAATTATGAAATTGCTTGTCCAACATCCAGTATTTGATGAGCTGCAATTTCTTCCAGTTGAATCCTTGCCTTCGGCCCCTAGCATTAATTCCGTCCCGTTCCCCGACCACTATCTCAGGCTGAACCAGGCTGTTCACAGCCTCAGTATCCTTTTCAATCTGAAACTGAACTTCTAACACCACGTACCCTCACAAAGATCGCCTACTACCTCTTCCATAACAATGGCCTGCCTGTGCTTCTGTCTCAGCCTACCTGCCACTGAACCCACTTTCATGCTTTTGTTATTTTCATACGCGCCTATTCCAATGCTCACCTGGATGGCCTCCTATCTTCCACCGTCCATAAACTGCAGCTCATCCAGAACTCTGCTGCCCAATCCATAGTTCCAGTCACACGTCACTCCTCTCCTTTTTTTAACCTAGATTCTCTCCCAGTCTGTCAATCCCTCCAATTTAAAATTGTCATCTTGATGTCTAAATCCCTTCATGACCATATCCCTCCCCATTTCTGTTGTCTCCTCCAGCCCAACAAAGCCCTCCCAATTTCTCCAATTGATTGACTCTTCCTTTAATGCATCTCCCCTCTCCCTTCATCCCGCAATTGGCCATTGTGCCCTCAATCATCTAGGCACCACCTTTGGGAATTCCTTCACTAAACCCTTCCATTTTTCTTTCTCCCTCTCCTGCTTTGAAACCTGCCCACAAACACAACTCTTTGACCAAGCTATTGGTCAACTCCCCTAATAGCCCGATCTTCATTTAATTCACCACTGTGAGTTATGCCTTGGGTATTATTTTTAATTAAAGGTGCTACCTAAACACAAGCTGTTGTTTCATGGTAGACTAATCTCAATTGTGTCATACCCACTGAGTATAAGCAAAAGGTCCAAAGTGTAGATAACTGTCTGAATAATGTATATATATATTTTAAACAAGTGTTGCCAGTATAACTGAATGCAAATTTATAAGGGAAAATACATAAGATTGATGTTGTGAGCCTAATCTTCCACTTTTTCAGGTCAATCAATTGGCTTGACTTAGGCAAAGTTTTTCAATTTAAAACAGCATGATGAGTGTTAGAATACGCAGTAATGCCTGCAGTCCAATCAGCATGTTTTTTTTCTTATTTGTTCTTGTGATGTGAGCTTCACAGGCAAAGCCATTATTTATTGCCCCTCCTTAATTGCCCTTGAGCTGCTGCCTTCATGCAAAAAACATTTCAGATTCAATTGACTCAGAATCAAATTTATATTAACTGAACTAGGCTTGAAATTAATACTTTCGGCGCTGAGAAAAGCAAGTCTTCCTCTCCTGTTTCCAATTTCATTCCCTCCTGCAGCCATTCAGGCTGTGGTTCCACAGATATCGGCAGCTTTCCAACATCTCACTGAAAGTGCCTGTCCTTGATGTTTGTACCTAGACAACATTGGTGCATTGTTCCAGAGCCAGACCCCGTCTTCACCATATGTAGGCTGATGCATTCCAGCATATGAGGGAGGAGTGCCGCACTGTCAGAGGTGCTGTCTTTCAGATGAGATGTTAATCCGAAGCCCCATCTGCCCTCTAGTCGATGTAAAAGGTCCCTTGGCATTATTTCAAAGAGGAGGGGAGTTCTACCCATTGCCCCGGCCAATATTTAATCCTCAGCCAGCAACACCAAAAATGGATTATCTTGCCAATATCATATTGCTGTTTTTATGGGATCTTACTGTGTGCAAAATGGCTGTCATGTTATTCTTCTGGGCCAGCACTTTCAAAGGGCATTCTAGCGAATCTTTTCTGTAGCCTCTCCAATGTCTTCCTAGATCTTACTGACGTGCGGTACCCAAGAATTGGGCACAATAACCAATATCCCTGGAATGTTTACTCCTTCAAATATTTATCCTTTTGAAGACTACTGTTGAATCTGTATCCACCACCTATCAGGAAGCATATTCCAAATCCTAACCAGTGGGTTGAAGAAAAATGTTTCTCCTCAAGTGTCCCAGGCTCTTTTGCCAATCACTTTAACTCTGTACCTTCCGGTTCATTGACCCTACAGCCTTTAGAAATACTCTCTCTTTACTTACTGTATCCAAGCCCTTTGTGGTTTTAAATATCTGTATGAAATCTCCTCTTAGCCTTTCATGTTCAAAGGAGAACTACCCAGCTTCACCAGTCTAATCACATAAGTGAATTTTCCCAGGCCTGGAACTCTCCTGTACCCTTTCCACATCAGGATTGGACACAAAACTCCAACTTGGGCTGAACTAGTGTTTTAAGTAGCTGAGCACAACTCCCTCACTTTTTCACTCTACGCCACTGTTAATAAAGTCCAGGGTCTTTGTAAGAGTTGTTATTATCTGGAATGCAGTGCCCAAAAGGAAGGACACAGCTGTAGTTTTAAAAAGGAAATTGGGTATACACTTAAAACAAAAATTATTGCTGGGCTATTGAATACCTCTGTCAAAATGCCAGTTTGATGTACTGAATGGCCTCCTTCTGTGCTACATGGTTCTACATTTCTCATATTTTCATATGTAACGGCTTGTTTCACGTTTCTTATTCAGCTTAAACAACTGGACCAAGGGATCTCTGATATTTATTCCACAGGCCTCATTATCCAGGTCACACATGAACTTCATTCTTTTCACTGTGGACACAGCCAAGCTCCTGAATCACTGAATGAGTTGCTGTTGTGAGAAAGTTAAATATCACAGGTGGCAAACAGGATTCGTTTGAATAATGATGATCTTTGCTAGCTTATTATTTGCCTTGTTTTGTCCCACGTTCACTATGGGCCCTGTCGAAACCACTGCTCGGTGACTCCAATCCTTGATTGTGCTGAATCTCAGGGTAGAGCAGACTTTGGAGAAGGGGGGCAGAGGAGAGTTACTAGAATAGTTCCAGGGATGAGGTACCTGAATGGACTGGAGAAGCAGGTGTTGCTCCCCTTAGAACAGAGAAAGCCAAGGAGGAGATTTGGTAGACCCCTTTAAAATCATGAAGGGTTTAGACAGACTAAATAAAGAGAAAATGTTTCCAACGGCTGAAAGGCTGATAAGGGGAGGGGCCACGGAGTCGAGGTGATTTTTGTTTTGTATTATTCATTCACAGGATGTGGGCTTTGCTGGCTAGGCCAGGATTTATTAATGGCAAAAGAATAAGAGAAAACGTCAGGAAAAATGTTCTTACAGAACACGTGGCTCAGATTTGGAAAGCAATGCCCGATAGACTGTTGGAAGTAGATTAAACAGTGTCCGTCAAAAGGGAATTGGATAAATATTTGAAGGAAAAAAATTGCAGGGCTGCAGGGGAAGAGAAGGGGAAGCGAGACTAAATGGATTGCTTTTAGAAAGAGCTGGTACAGACTTGATGAATGGAATGGCCTCCCGCTGAGCTGTACTATTCCATGGTTCCATGCCTTTTTACATAATCGCAGAGAGTAAACGTGCTCACCATTAACAGAATGCAGAGAAAAAAACACCCAAGAGCTGTCTGGTGAACACTGGTAAACATGAGAGTTGCCTGTATAAACAGGCAGGGAAAACAGCAGCTGAACGGATCTCTTATTAATTTGAATATAATTCCCCACATACTTAACATCAAACGTCTCCTGCATAATTACACATGCAAATGCACAACAGCTGCCATTACTTTAATAATCTTGAGATTAGGTATGTAGATTCAAAGCTGAGATGGAAATTGGAAAGAGCTCCCCATTAAAGTCTGCAATCACAGAAGTTTCATTTGGACACTTTTTACAGTAATTTCTGAGCACAAATTGGACTCATATGCTAATTGTCAATATTGGCAGTGTCAATACACTGTTATATTTTGTAGTACAATGATTCTATTCCTTAAAAAGCTCTACAGAAATCTGTCACACTTCATGCTTCCGTGGTTGACTCATGGCTGTCCTGTTGATTCAGAAAGTACCAGACGGGTTTTGAACTAGGTATGACCATGGGTGCTCCGGTAAGGACTACACCTTCTGCCTTATGATCACGGATCCAACCCTCTGGCCCAGAGTTAAGGGTGGTAGAGTCTTGGCCCTATGTTTGGAAATTGTACCACTGTTGTTTCTCATGGAGGCCCATCTCCCTGTTCCTCACTCTCTTGTGGTCAGTAGCGGTAACATTAGGTTGGAGGTTCCTTGGCAATAGAGGTAAGTGCATCTTTAGACGTCAGCCCACAGGCAGTTCAGCTGGAAAGAATCCATTAGCTGAAGGTGTGGCTTGGTAACAGGGCTGAATGCCAGCCAGACTCTTAGACATTAGGATTTTGCTGGTTCTGACCACTCATTCAACCTCTCCATTAGCTTGTGGCTGGAGAGGGGAGCTGGTGACATGGGTGATCCCATTAGCGGTAGTAAGTTGCCTGTAGTGGTCAGCAAATTGTTACCAAATTGTGGACTGTTCTCTGAGATGATTTCGTCGGGGAAGACGTGTATAGAACATGGTCTGCAGCATCATGATAATCGACTCAGCTATGATGTGTGGAGTCTGACTACTTGCAGCCATCTAGAGCAGTAACCTACACCAACAAAGTATGTCTCGCCCCGAAGATCAAAAAGATCGAGCCCCAGTTTCTGCCAGGGTCGGTGTGGGAAGCGGGATGGCACCAGGGGTTACGTAGGTTGTCTGGCTATTAATTCTGCAGATGTGGCAGGGAGGGAACAAGATCTTAGATAGCCTGTACCATGCCTGACCACCACACAGATCGCAGTGCACTTGTTCTGCGCTTTGCAATCCCTAGGGGACCTCCTTGGAGCCTGTGGAGGATCTGTCCTCCCCTGGACTTCGGAATAACTAAATAGTGATCAAAAACGAAGAGGTCGTCCACTATGGTTAAATGCCTGCGTTGCTCGTGGTATTTACAGAGGAGCTAGTCTGCAGGACTACACTTAAGACTACGTTTCAAGCAGAAGTCTTGTACTTGGGCACATTACACGTCCTCTTTTTATGCTCCTCGGACATCTTGGAGTTTTGTGGCAGAGATCGGCAGTAAGTTCATTACAGTTGAAGAGAATGCTCCCACTTCTGAGACAAGCATGAAGTCCAAGGCAATAGCTTGGTCCACTGTAATTCGGGAAAGAGCATCAGCCATGGTTTGTGACTTTCCTGGAATGTAGACAGCCAAGTATTGATAACGTATCAAGCGAAGTGAAACGGTTGAATGCATAGGGGCATTTCAATGATCTCTGTGGAATTCAAGAAGGTAATGAGGGGTTTGAGGTCCGTCTCTATGTGGAAAGGCAAGCCCATTGGGTGGTCCATGTACCTTTCAACGGCCCATGTGACAGCCAGTGCTTTCTTTGATGGTGGCATGGCAACGTTCTGTTTCTGTTAACCCGTTAACACTCTGAAGTCAAAGTATACAGGCTTACTGTCGCCATTCTTTTGGAGTTGGATGGGAACATCGCCAAGGCCTGTTAAGAATGCATCGGCAACCGCTACTGCGGGCAATAGAAATAGATAACGCTGGGAAACCTCAGCAGGTCTGACCGCATCGATGGAGAAGAGAGAAACCGAGGGCAAAATTTTCAGCTCGGTAGGCGGGCACATGCCCGATCCACTTGAGCATAAAAAGACGTGTGTTGATGTTGGAACGCTCGCCCGACATCAACGCGCAGTTGCGCAATAGTCCGTTCGGCGGGCGCGCGCCAGAGTTGGCAGTGCAACCGCTGACAATCAAAAGGCCTGTTAAGGCCATTAACAAGGTTATTAAATTAAATTTTTCACTGCGAGAAAGGCCAAGCGGCCTTTGCACTGTTTAGGAACCTCATTCACAGGCCGGTTGAGCTTTCCTAAAGCAAATAGGAGTGAAATTTAAAATGTAATTATTAACATGCCCCAGCTCATGCGACAGAGTCATGGGAGGGGACATGTTTTATTACATTGTTCATTTCCATTTTTTTTGGAAAATGCTTCATTCTCCCTGAGGCAGCCGTGTGCCTCAGGGAGATTATGAAACGTGCTCTCGCGCGCCTGCGTGAAGGCTGTGCTCACCCCACTCGCACTCCCCCCACCCTCCCCGCCCACACAGGAAGCGCTGAGCGCTGAGCGCTGCTGCTCACGTATCACGCTGGGCGGGCCTTAATTGGCCTGCCAGAGTGAAATCGCCTTCTGGCCTCAATCGCGGGCAGCAAGTTGCCTTCTCGACTGGCCCCACACACCCCAATCAAGCCCGACCGACAAGGGCAAGATTCTCATCAGAGTTAACGTTTCGAGTCCGTATGACCCTCCTTCAGAGCTAAAGAGAAGTAGAAATGTGGTGAAATTTATGCTGTTTAAGGGGGTTGGAGCAGGTGAAGTCGGATAGAAGGCCAACGATAGGTGGGGGCTAAGGAGAGATTGACAAAGATGTCATGGACGAAAAGACAAAGGGAGTGTTAATGGTAGTGCTAAGGGCTGAAGGAGGAGCTGATAGTGGCATAAAGGTAAGAAAGCAGAATGTGTTCATAGTAGAACAAGGGGTCAACACTCTGTGAAAGAACAACATGGTACAATTGGCAGAGGCCCAACTGGGGGTTGGGTGGTGGGAGGGTGGTTGGGGGAAAAGGGATAAAAAGGAGATAAAACAATTAATAAATTAATAAAAATGAAAATAAGTGGATAAAGAGTAATTTTTTTAAAAAGGGGGCTATAAAAGGGGTGAAGATAGAGGAGAGAGTTCATGGTCTGAAGTTGTTGAATTCAATATTCAGTCCAGAAGGCTGTAAAGTGCCTAGTCAGAAGATGAGGTGCTGTTCCTCCAGTTTGCGTTGAGCTTCACTGGAACAATGCAGTAGGCCAAGGACGGACATGTGGGCATGAGAGCAGGATGGTGTGTTGAAATGGCAAGCGACAGGGAGGTCTGGGTCATGCTTGCGGATAGACTGAAGTTGTTCCGCAAAGGGGTCACCCAGTCCGTGTTTGATCTCCTCAGTGTAGAGGAGACCACATTAGGAGCAGTGAATGCAGTAGACTAAATTGAGGGAGGTGCAAGTAAAGCGCTGCTTCACTTGAAAGGAGTGTTTGGACGGTGAGGAGGGAGGAAGTAAAGGGGCAGGTGTTGCACCTTCTGCGATTGCATGGGAAGGTGCTGTGGGAGGGGGTTGAGGTGATGACGGAGTGGACCAGGGTGTCCTGGAGGGAGCGGTCCCTACGGAATGCTGACATGGGAAGGTGAAGGGAAGATGTGTTTGGTGGTGGCATCATGCTGGAGTTGGAGGAAATGGCGGAGGATGATCCTTTGAATGCGGAGGCTGATGGGGTGAAAAGTGAGGACAAGGGGCACCCTATCATAGTTCTGGGAGGGAGAGGAAGGTGTGAGGGTGGAGGTGCGGGAGATGGGGCTGGACACAGTTGAGGGCCTTGTTAATGTATACAAGGTGGGTTAAAGAGTAGGCACATCTCTCTTGAGTGCCGCCGGCTTGGTCTGTTGAACAGAGTTTCCATCACATGACTGCTGATGTCACTGACACATTGTAGCCTACATCACTCTTTTAGCATATCTATTCCATTCACCCATTACACAGCAGTGAGTTTTTTTTAATGTTTTTAAATTTAGTTATCCTCTGGTCCAGCAGCAGCACCAGTGCTCTTCCTAGTCCCTCAGGCAGATCTTGGGCCTCCCTGCCCTTTCCCTCCAGCTGTTTCACAACGCCATTTCCTGTCGATTGAATATTATTTTCCTGGCAATCTGCCCTACTGTACGCTCGGCCCCTGTGATCTGACGAGCTGCCCTCAAAAAATTGCCAACTGCCTCATTAATAACCTCAGTTGGCTTCTCACCACTGCTGGACGGGTTTGTCATCAGCATATGGGAGCTACGCCTCACAGAAAAGTGGGAACACATCGGCATTCCTGTCCGACACCAGCTTTTTAAAAAGTTTCCTTGCTCCATCAGCCTCCAAACACTCCTCCAAGAGTTTGGTATCGTTCTCCACATTAACTGTGTTTCTCTCTCCACAGATGCTGCATAATCTGCTGAGATTTGCCAGTGTTTTCTGTTCATATATACCATGCATTGAATTAGCAAAAGGAAAGTTAAAAGGGTAGCAGGGAGCAACAGCTGACTTATGACAATGTCCGGATAATATGGTGCAGCAGATTACCAAACTTATATAACGCCAGGATATAAAGCACGTGGAGTAAGAGACTGCAGAAGAAAAATCAGTTTGAACCAGTATTCTTATTTCCCAGTTTTTACTGGCGTTCCATTTTAAGATATGCAAGACCAGTTCAGACCAGTATTCCTATTTCCCACTTTTAGCTGTTTTTCCCTTCTGGGTTAGAAAATGGCACTGAGGCTGCTGATCATTTACTGATAGTTTACTGATCAGATTAGATTGAGGCACTATCTTTGCTTTTAGTTACCGTACTGTCTTTCAAACACAAGTACATTGGTGGTGTTCTACAGTTCACTCAGGATGTTGCTGTAGCAACATGCACATTGTAGTCTGGAACTATGGATAGCGATGGCAGAGGCTCCTATGTTCTTCCCATCACCTGTGTCTGAGCAGGAATCTGTCCCGCGCTTACCACTTGCCATTGTCGCGTGTCGGAGGGATTTGCATGTTGATATTTTGGCCTCATTATGAACACATCTCCCATAGCCTTCAAATCGTGGGGTGGGAATCAAAGGCAGAGCTTTTTGGCACAGGCGCAGGGATGCTACTATCATGTTAATAGACCTCCCACACATAAATTATGGACGAGTAAAGAGTAGATCAACAAGGTGTAGATAAAGTAAAATATGAGATGAACTAAGACCAGAGGACATAAATTAATGAAAAGCAAATTTGAAACAATTATCAGGAAAACTTTCATTAAGGATTTTGCAATAACATAACAAGCAAAGGTTTTTTTCTTGTTTACCTCATTATATCATCAGGGGGAAGTTAGAGTCTGTATTTTCTCACCCAGTCCTCAGTAATGAGTGTGAAGTAATTATACTGCTACAGTAAACTGCTTTGTCTGCATGCTAGACTTTGCTGTTCTGGGAATTACACTTAAACCCAGTTGCTTCGGCATTACAATTCACTTTACTACAGAAGGTAACAGTTGTAAAGATATTGGGATTATTCAATTAAAGGTGCCGTTATTGGAGAGGAGGAGAGGAGAGATGGGAAGGGACGGAGAAGAGAATGGTGGAGAGCAATGCATCGATAACAAAATGTTTCCTTCGGTCCTGGAGAGGCACCAAGATCTCTCCATGATTGTCATCAGTGCTGCTTCCTAGCTTGCTGGCACGAGGTACATCTCGAGCAGCAGAATGTTCTTGCCTCCCACAAACACCCACCCAAGATGCTCCACCATCTGTCAACCTGATATGGAATTGGCAACACTGAGAGAGGAATGGCAACACCAAGATTCTCTCGTGTGGCATTCTAGTTACCAGTTTGTCCCAGTTGGCTGCACTTGTGCCTCTGTGTCAGCTGAGTGAGAAACTTGTAGGATTATGTCCTGCCCTGAGAATCGAGGACATTATACAGGCTAGTGGTGCATCGCTGTCAGAGTGCAGCATTGAGAGATAGATGTTGAAGATCCAGTGGCACTACATAAAGAGCAAAGATTTGTCCCAGTGTCATCTTGGATATTCCTCCCTTTGTTCTAAACAATTGCTGCATAGTTCAATATATAGAAGAAAATCTAACTGACCAGTTGGTGACAATTCAGGTATTACATTAGCATAACACTCAAGCAATCTCAGCGCTGTCAACACTGCAAAAGCTATCCCTCAGTATCATCAACAAACCGGTGCCCATAAACCTGTTGTGATCCAGTCGTGCCCACAAAAAGTAGATTTTCAGTTAACATCCCAATCTCCTCTATCATTTTGGGTGTGCCTCCACCACAGGGACTGCAGCGGTTCAAGAAGGCAGCTCACCGCCACCTTCTCAAGGGCAATTAGGGATGGGCAATAAATGCTGGCCCAGCCAGCAACACCCACATCCCTTGAATGAATTTTTAAAAATTACCTTTGGATCTGTCTTGTCCCACCAGCAGGTCAGGCCCACCAGAGGTGTTGGTACACAGTCAGAGTGATGGTGGATGACCTCAATGCTGACTCCAGACCCCATGAAATCTCACAGTTTGGGGGTAAAATTAAGTCAAGAAAACCCCCTGCTGATAACACCTACTCTATGTCTTTGGCAAATATTACCATCCCTTTTTCCACATTTAGGGGGGAGGTGGTGGCATAATGGTATTGTCACTGGGCTAGTATTCCAGAGACCCAGGGGTTTAAGTCTCATCACGGCAGATGTTGAAATTTGAATTCCGTAAATACCTGTAATTAAAAGTCTGTCGGTGACCACGATTGTCATAAAAAGAAACCCATCTGGCTCACTAATGTCCTTCCGGAAGGGAAATCTGCTGTCCTTACCCGGTCTGACCTACACGTGACTCCAAGCCCATATTCTCTCTGAACAAGAGCCATTAGGGATGGGCAGTAAGTACTGGCCTAGCCAGTGATGCCCGCCTCCCATGAATTTAAAAAAAAAAGCTGGCATTCCCCTGCCAGTCAACAACTTCTCATAGCAACAAGGGGCGGGCAATAACTGAAGCCGAGGGCAAATTTTGAAAAAAAAAACAGCACCAGCGCAAACTGGTCATTCATCATGTTGCTCATTGTGGCTCCTTGTTGTATGCAAAATGGCACCTGCTTTTCTACCTTCACAATACTTCAAAATAATTCATTGGACATGAAATACTTTGGGTTGTTTCTGACAGATGTAGTTTGTTAGGTTCAGTAGTCATATAAATACTATATAAATGTAGATGGGAATAAATCTAGCTTCTGAATAATTAAAACCTAAAGCAGGATTTATCTTGTGCCTGGAAGCCTTAAGATGCCTGACAAGTGCCAGAAATGCGAAGGCTGCAGTAAACGTTCTATGTTTGTTGACCCTAAGGATTTGATGTATGGAGCAAGGCAGGAAAATCCCACATTTTGGAGCTGTGAATGACACTCTCTGCACTTTGGAAGAAATACAGCCAGAAAGACAGATGAGCAAACACGATACTGTGAAACAGAGGCAAATTTAATGCTTGCGCTAGATATCCCTGTGATGCGTGTGCGACTTCAAAATGAACATAGGAGGGTTAAGACGCAGACTTGGGGACGACTGGAGAGGGAGGAAATAGGGGTGTAAGATGAATTGCCTGCAGGAATCATGCTGAAGTTTGTGCAAATGAGGGGCAGGTTTGTGGCTTAGAAGATTACCTTCCAATTATGATTGAAATGTTTGTTTCCAAATCCTCTTCGCCCTTTCCCATCTCTAGCCTTTCCCAGCTCTGCAACGCTCTGAGCTAGCTGCACGCATCCAATTCTGGCCTCTTGCCCCACTGTATTGTAATTTCATTGCTCCATTTTTCTCCATAAATGCACTTTATTCATAAAATTTATAATAGTGCATTACATAACTGTTCAAATTTGACATTGCATAAAGTGCAAAGTGATTCAGTTTCTTTCTATATATTATGTGGCACTCTGAGGTGCCTCACTATAGGTTATGTACACAGTATTGACATTTAACATTTGGGCCATGCAGTCCCAAGAGGTTTTACATGGGTGACAGCCCTTTCTATACTATAGCTGAAGGGCCTTAGACCTGTGCCTTCAGCTACCTGGACCCTAAACTCTGGAATTCCCTCTCTAAATCTCCTCACCCCTCTCTACCTCTCTCATCCTTTAAAACGCTTGTACCGCTTTGACCAAGGTTTTGGCCATATGTCCTAATATCGCTTTACGTGTCAAGATTTGTTGATGATGCTCCCACACTAAAGGCGCTCTGTAAATGTAAGTTGTTGTTGTTGTTGTTGAAGGAGCATCTTCTAAGGCCGAGAGTTTGGTACTTAGTATGCATGTTCTTTTACTAGTTAAAATGAGGGTAAATACAACACAGTAATTGAATTATAAACAGAAAAACCTGGAAATACTCAGTAGGCCGGGCACCATCTGTGAAACAGAGTTAATGTTTGGTCATACAGAACTTCAGTGTTGCTGAAAAAAGACATTTTGTCAAAGCTTTTCATCTTGCACTCATCAGGACAATCACAAGATTGCACCAATATCAGGGAAGCAACAACTTTGAGAAGACAGTGCTGATTGGTTGCAAGTGGATGCTGAGTGGGAGAGGCATTGCCATGGAGAATGCACCAGTTAATGGTGACTGACAATTAACTGCTAAGCATTGTTTGGAATTTTAAACCAGGCAGCTTGACCCCGACTCTTGGTCGATGGTCAATTGGTCAATTCCTTGACCAATCAGAGTCAAGCTATCTGGATTAAAATTTCAAACAATGCTTGGCAGTTAACTGTCAGTCACCATTAACAGGTGCATTCTCCATCGCAATCCTCTACCAATCAGTGTCCATTTGCCAACCAAATCGGTATACAATATAAAGTTGTTGCTTCCCCTGACATTCTTGAATTACCCTGATAGTACAAGACAAAAAGCTTAGACAAAATGTCTTTGTTCAAACATACAGACTTAACATTACAAATCGATGACCTTTGATCAAAACTCAGTCACTGAATTTGAAGCTTGAGATATATTTGGGTGTGACTCATTGATTTCTCTATCACCTAAAGCAAGGAGCAAAGTAAGAATGAAAGCTGTGCTTGGGATCTGAACTATGTGAGTTCTAAGGGTAATCAATCATTGCAGGAGCAGCAATTTGAGCTGTTGGCACAAGAGATCCTGTCCTCCAACTTCATTTGATTCCCAGCGTGTCGTGCAATCTCAGCCCGTTCTTTCACCATGGACAACATTGCAGATGATTTCATTCATCTCCTCACACATGCTCACAAACTTATCAGCAGAAGGCCCTCAATAATTGTCAAGAGTGGGAATCCTGGCTGGCTTATGCCCATAGGAAAGTGATAACATTACTGACACACAAGGGAGTTGGTCCAATGCCCAGGCCAACCCCTTTCCCTCAACTAATGCAACCAAAAGAAGATCAACTTGCATTTCTATGGCATCTTTAATGACCACTGGACACCCAAAAGTGCTTTGCAGCTAATGAAGTACTTATGAAGTGCAGTCACTATTGTAATGTAGTAAGCACAACAGACAATTTGAGCATAGCATGATCCACAAACAGCAGTGTGCCAATGACCAGATACTCTGTCTTTTTGTAACGCTAATTGAGGGATAAGTATTGGCCACGCCACTAGGAAGAACCCTCCTGCTGTTCTTTGAAATAGTGCCATGGGATATTTTACATCCACCTGAGAGGGCAGACAGGGCCTCAGTTCCAATCTCACCCAAAAGACAGAACCTCCAACAGTGAGTGTCTTGAGCTACAGGAAGATATAGACGGGATGGTCATATGGGCATATAAGTGGCAGATGGAATTTAACCCTGAAAAGTGTGAGGTGATACACTTTGGAAGGAGTAACTTGACAAGGAAGTATTCAATGAACAGCATGACACTAGGAAGTTCTGAGGAACAAAGGGACATTGGCATGTGTGTCCATAGATCTCTGAAGGCGGAGGGGCATGTTAGTGGGGTGGTGATAAAGGCACATGGGACACTTGCCTTTATCAATCGAGGCATAGATTACTAAAGTAGGGAGGTCATGTTGGAGTTGTATAGAACCTTGGTGAGGCCACAGCTGGAGTACTGTGTGCAGTTCTGGTCGCCACATTATAGGAAGGAGGTGATTGTACTGGAGGGGGTGCAGAGGAGATTCACCAGGATGTTGCCTGGGATGAAACATTTAAGTTATGAAGGGAGGTTGGATAGACTTGGGTTGTTTTTGTTGGAGCAGAAAAGACTGAGGGGCAACCTGATCAAGGTGTACAAGATTATGAAGGGCATGGACAGGATGGATAGGGAGCAGCTGTTTCCCTTAGTTGAAGGGTCAGTCATGAGGGGACATAATTCAAGGTGAGGGGCAGGAGGTTTAGGGGGGATGTGAGGAAAAACTTTTTTACCCAGAGGGTGGTGAGGGTCTGGAATGCGTTGCCTGGGAGGGTGGTGGAGGTGGGTTGCCTCACATCCTTTAAAAAGTACCTGGATGAGCACTTGGCACGTCATAACATTCAAGGCTATGGGCCAGGTGCTGGTAAATGGGATTAGGTAGGTCAGGTGTTTCTGATGTGTCGGTACAGACTTGATGGGCCGAAGGGCCTCTTCTGCATTGTGTGATTCTGTGATCCTGTGATTCTGTGCAGCGCTCCCCCAATACTGCAAGAGAGTGTCAGCCTAGAATTTTTTTCCTCAAGTCCTAGGGTCAAGTCCTAGATTTTCCACACCCACCCGCTCCTGTGATCTTCTGGTCCCGCCGCAAGTCAATGGACTCCTGGCTTGGGCATCGCCTCATCCCACAGCGGGGCTGCAAAATCCCGGCTCTAGGGTGGGATTGAATCCACAGCCTTCTGACTCAGAGTGAAGACAGCTAGCTGACACAAAGATGGTCATTTAGCTCCTCTTTTGTTTGAGGAGCCTTGTTGCATAAATTTTTGCCATGTTTTGCCTACAAAACAACGATGAATATACTTCAAAATACATCCTTTGTTATGAAGTACGTTGACATCTCCCAGGAACGTAAAAAGAGCTATAGAAATACAAGTTCTTTCTTCCTTTCTACTGCTGACATCCCACAGTCCAACTACACAACAACACAAATCTGGGTTCGTTGGGTGCAAAATAGCATTTAACTTAAATTCACATCCAATCTGAAAGACATGGCTTCACACATAAGAACATAAGAAATAGGAGCAGGAGTAGATTATATGGCCCCTGTTCTGCTATTCAATACTGATTTTCTTAACTGATCTCAAGCCCCAATTCCACTTTCTCACCCACTGTCCTTGATACCCTGAGAGACTAGGCTATGCATCCCAGCCACCCTCAATAGCCCCTCATGTCCACTATGGCAAGCTATGACCCCCACCCACCACCCCCACCCACGCCCCCCATTGGCCTCTCATGCCTCCTATACTAATCTGTGCCCCCGCACCTCCCCATGGCCCCTCATGCCTCCCCTAAGCCAAGCTATGCCCTCCACCCATCACCCCATAGCCTCTCATGCCTCTATGCCAGCTATGGCACTTGCATGTCCATTCACACACTATACACTGTATGGAACCAATGAACCCTATAGTGACAATAGTATGTGTAAAAAAACTTCATTCATTACTTTACACTATGTTAAAAAAAGTCCTTTCGCTATAGGCCAATAAAATTATCAACCATCCAGAACTTCTAAAATATCAATGACAGAAACTGCAGGCACTTGAACTCCATTGACTTGGTGTAAACAAACATTGTGAAATTAACAGCAGAAATTAGAGGGCCAATGCTGTCAATGGTTTCCCTGGAATTCAGGTGTTTCATCAGATCAATGGATGTCTTTGGCTGTCAGCCAAGAAAACATAATGACACTTGATGGTAAATTAGAAATGCTTTACAATTCTTTCCATATAATTTAATCCAATGTGATATCCTTTGTGTTTTTACCTCAATTTGTAATCTGCATGCCTGTTACAGTGATGTAGCAGTGCAACAAGCAGCAAGAGCTCATTCATACTACAGTGGACGCCAGTCAGTGAATGACCACACAGTTGCCAGGACAATGACGCATCCCACTTTTATTCAAAGCTAATGAAAATTGCTCAAATAATAATTAACCTTAAGGGCATCCTCAAGTCATCTAACTGCCTCCTCTTTGCTTCTGAAGGCAGTGACTCATTTCATTTAATAGGACCCAAATACCCTCCAGTTATCTCACCCAAATAACCACCCTTTGTGTGTGAAGCTGAATAGTGAATGGTGGTGGGCTGATTGGCCACAGAGTGCTCCATAACCAGCATCAATCCATTCCTCACCTCTTGTCCATGAACTTGCACTTCAATCAGGGGACACTTATGTGCTGATCAGAGAGAGGGACGTTGACATTCATCCAAGATTAGGCACCAGTTTTAGCTTTAGGCCAAGCATTGTTTAGATTCAAATATATCTCTCAGGTGCTCCTGCCATCTGCTTCCCAGGAGAAGGATGAAGTTGACAATGGGAGGAGTTACGGTGGGTGTTAATCCACATGTTACAGGTAGTGGGAAGAGCTGTTCAGTGCCTTCTACAATTAAAAAACCAATTGTGGTCTACCGGCAAAAATGGATGAATGGGTAAGCAGTTGGAACATCCATAAAAAAGATACAATATATATCACCTTGCGGTAGCCTTCATGCATTTTTTTGTTGTTCCTTCATGGGGTGTGGGCCTCGTTGGCAAGGCCAGTGTTTGTTTCCCATCGCTGATTGTCCTTGAAGTGAGTGGCCTGCTAGGGCTATTTCAGAGGGCAGTTAAGAGTCAACCACATGGCTGTGGGCCTGGAGTTACACAAAGACCAGACAAGGTAAGGGTGACAGATTTCTTTCCTTAAAGGAAATAAGTGAACCAAGTGGGCTTTTACAACAATCTATGATAGTTTCATGGTCACCGTGCCTGAGGTTGGCTTTCAATTCCAGATTTTATTCATTGAACTTCATTCTACCAACTGCTGTGGTGGGAGCTGAACCCCTGTTCCCAGAGCATTAACCTGTCCAGTGACATTACCGCATGCCACATCTCGCCTTGCTCACATGCCTCCGAACCTCTTGTGATCCCTTCTCTGACAGCCTAAATCTTGTTTCTGCCTCCCCATGTTTACTTTGCTGCCCATTGCTTTTGAAGTGAACAAAGGCTTATCGGGTAGAGATGTATTTCACTGCCTCACAATGGAGTGGAGGAAAAGTTCCAGTTTTGACTCGTTGCTAAGTATGCAAGATATTACTGGGCTCTGAAGGAAGGATCTGAGCCTAAAGGGCTCTGATATTAGCGGTGTTCAGTTGAGCTGGCCCTCACTGGAAGCACTTGAGTCATTGGAGTGAATAGGAGTCAGATTTTAGTAGCAGCAGTGAAAAAGTTAAATTACAGTGGTCATCACTAAAGCGAGGTTGTGTTATACAATGACAAGCCTAACAGTGGCTTTCAACAGCTTGATGACTGTTAGCTCAGCAGTCTGTGGGTCAAACCTTCTTTAGGGTGATTTTTGTAGTCACAACGGTCAATGGGTGTGTTCTGTGTTGCAAATTGGCTTTGTGGAAGAGGCATCCTTTCCTACATTATAATAACAGCCATACAACAAAAGACCACCATTGCGCTCTAAAGCACTCTGAGTCGTTTGTGCAATCCTCAATGTTCAGCACCATTCGCGACTCCTCAGATACTGAAGCAGTTCATGTCCAAATGCAGCTAGACCTGGACAACAGGCTTGGGCTGACAAGTGGCAAGTAACATTCACGCCACACTAGTGCCATAATGACCAATCTCCAACAAGAGAGAATCTAACCATCACCCCTTGACATTCAATGGCATTACCATCGATGAATACCGTACTATCAACATCCTGGGGGTTCATTGACCAGAAACTGAACTGGACTAGCCATATAAATACCGTGGTCACAAGAGCAGGTCAGAGGCAAGGAATCCTGTGGCATGTAACTCACCTCCTCCCCAAAGCCTGTCCACCATCTACAAGGTACAAGTCAAGAGTATGGTGGAATACTCTCCACTTGCCTGGATGAGTGCAGCTCCAACAAGACTCAAGAAGCTTGACACCACCTAGGACAAAGCACCGCTTGATTGTCACCCCTTCCACAAACATTCACTCCCACCACCACCATTGCACAGTGGCAGTAGTTTGCAGCACCTACAAGATGCTCTGCGAGAACTCACCAAGCCTCCTAAGGCAGCACCTTCCCTAATTGCCCTTGAGAAGGGGGCAGTGAGCTGCCTTCTTGAACCGCTGCAGTCCCTGTGGTGTAACAGTGCTGTTAGGGAGGGAGTTTCAGGATTTTGACCCAGCAACAGGGAAGGAACGGCGATATATTTCCAAGTCAGGATGGTGAGAGGTTTGGAGGGGAACTTCCAGGTGGTGGTGTTCCCATGTATCTGCTGCCCTTGTCCCTCTAAAAATCTGTGGAGTGAGAAGGAGTTAACGTTTTGAGTCCAATATAAAACTTCAGTTCCGAAGAAGAGTCATGCTGGACTCGAAACATTAACCTTGTGTCTCTCTCCACAGATGCTGCCAGACCTGCAAATTACTGCGGATGATGGAAATCTGAAATAAAAATAGAAAATGCTGAAGATGATTTTTTTCCAGAACTTTCTGTCATCAATACAAGATAGTGCCCAAGAAAACTAATAGGGAACTCTGAAGAAACTTTGTAACCAATTAGTGGTGAGAATCTGGAACTTGCTACCACAGGGAGTGGCCAAATGGGTGTATTTAAAGTGAGGCTAGATAAACAAATGAGGGAGAAAGGAACAGAGGGATACTCTGATAGAGTTAGATGAGGAAAAATGGGAGGAGGCTCAAGCAAACACCAGCACGGACTAGTTGGGCCAAATGGCCAATTTCTGTGCCTTATATCCTATATAATCCTATGTTATCTGGCAATGTGGTTGTCTGTGGGATGTGGTTCTGGTTGTGGGAGTGTTTGAACGTGGAAGTCCTTTTCCTGTTCTGTCCAAGATCAGGCAATGGGGAATATGGGCAGGCACTCTATACAACATTGTGAGTCAACAGATCTTCTATACCTATTGCAGATCCTATTAGCTACTGTCCAGAATGGATGTGCAAGCATTGTGCTTAATTGCTTAGCACTCAATTTCTTTCCCATTCATCTTATGTTTGCTAAAAAGGTCAGGTGAGAATTGATCTCTGCTGGGTGGGAACATCGCTGGGGAGATAATTCAATGGTGAGGGGAATGACTCTTTCTTGGCTGCAACTGTCTATTTTTGACTGGGGGGGGACTGGTTGCAGTTTATCTGAGGATGGGTTGATTAGTTTCCTTTCTCACTGTTTTTACTGTTTTCATGTCGGAGCCCAGAGCTCCCTGATTAGACCACGACACAATAATCCCTTTCACAACAAAAAACAGAAATACCTGAAAAAACTCAGCAGGTCTGGCAGCATCGGCGGAGAAGAACAAAGTTGACATTTCGAGTCCTCATGACCCTTCAACAGAACTAAGTAAAAATAGGAGAGGGGTGAAATATTAGCTGGTTTAAGTTGGGGGGTGGGGGGAGAAGTGGGGTGGTGGTGTAGTTGTAGGGACAAGCAAGCAGTGATAGGAGCAGATAACCAAAAGATGTCACAGACAAAAGAACAAAGAAGTGTTGAAGGTGGTGATATTATCTAAAAGAATGTGCTAATTAAGAATGGATAGCAGGACACGCAAGGTACAGATAGCTCTAGTGGGGGTGGGGTGAAATAAGACTAAAAGGGCATAAAAGGTATAGATTTAAAAATAATGGAAATAGGTGGGAAAATAAAAATCTATATAACTTATTGAAAAAAAAGGGAGGGGGAAGAAACGGAAAGGGGGTGGGATGGAGGAGGGAGCTTAAGATCTAAAGTTGTTGAACTCAGTATTCAGTCCGGAAGGCTGTAAAGTGCCTAGTCGGAAGATGAGGTGTTGTTCCTCCAGTTTGCGTTGGGCTTCACTGGAACAATGCAGCAAGCCAAGGACAGACTTGTGGGCAAGAGAGCAGGGTGGAGTGTTAAAATGGCAAGCGACAGGGAGGTTTGGGTCATTCTTGCGGACAAACCAAAGATGTCCTGCAAAGCGGTCACCCAGTCTGCGTTTAGTCTCTCCAGTGTAGAGGAGACCGCATTGAGAGCAACGAATGCAGTAGAGTAAATTGAGGGAAATGCAAGTGAAATGCTGCTTCACTTGAAAGGAGTGTTTGGGCCCTTGGACAGTGAGGAGACAGGAAGTAAAGGGGTAGGTGTTGCACCTTCTGCGGTTGCATGGGGAGGTGCCGTAGGTGGAGGTTGAGGAGTAGGGGGTGATGGAGGACCAGGGTGTCACAGAGGGAACGATCCCTATGGAATGCCGCCAGGGAGGGTGAAGGGAAGATGTGTTTGGTGGTAGCATCATGCTGGAGTTGATAGAAATGGCGGAGGATGATCCTTTGAATGCAGAGGCTGTTGGGGTGATAAGTGAGGACAAGGGGGACCCTATCATGTTTCTGGGAGGGAGGAGAAGGCGTGAGGGCGGATGCGCGGGAGATGGGCCGGACACGGTTGAGGGCCCTGTCAACTACTGTTGGTGGTAAACCTTGGTTAAGGAAGAAGGAGGACATGTCAGAGGAACTGTTTTTGAAGGTAGCATCATCAGAACAATAATCGCTTTGTTATGCGAAGGTGATAATAAACCTTCAAAAGCACAATGCTTGATGTCTTGATTTTAGTTGCGGACTAAAACAACCACCGCCCACACCCCCCCCCCCACCCCCCACCCCTTTAAACCAGCTTATATTTCACCCCTTTCCTATTTTTACTTGGTTCTATTGAAGGGATATGAGGACTTGAAATGTTAACTGTGCTCTTCTCCACCGATGCTGCCAGATGTGTTGAGTTTTTCCAGGTATTTCTGTTTCTGTTTTTGTTTTGTGATTAAAAAATCTCTGGTGGTTTGTTAAATGAAGGGAAACTGTACCGCTAGCATTGAATTATTAACATTTCCCTTTGAAGCGCCACTGTTTCGTCACTCAGTGCCAACATCCTTGCTTTGGTTGAATGTCGCCAGGGTCACCACTGAGGGCAGAACTCAGGCAGTTTATATAAACAGACCAGGGTGAGTTACCTTCTTTTTCCTCGAACAGTAGCCTTGATCATGGTTTAGTCCTTGTGGAGTGCACAAGTCCTGCTGGAGCCTCGCGGTCCATTCTTCCATTGTCGGGAGTCCACAGAGGCTTGTTTCAGCAGATACAGTGTAGGTCTGTCCTGCTCGCTTCTAGATTGGGTGAGGCCTCCTCGCCTGTAGCTGGCTCACAGTGTACCAGGCTGGGTGGGCACAAGTCAGGATTGCACCTTCTTAGGCAACACAGTTTAGTCACCATGGATACCCATTTTATATGGGCAAGAAGAAGCAAACATAATATACTGAAAAGTGGGAGACTAATTTTAATGTACTTAACACAAACTGGTGACTATTTCTTGTCTATTTATATTTGACTATTTCAGAAATCAGGTACAATGGATTTTTTTGACTTGTTAAGCCCACTTCATACCCATTCATTGTACACAACAATTGGTTTTCTTCCTATTCCTCCTCTTCTCAAGGCAGTCCTTCCCAATCCAGGATGGCTTACTTCCACTGCAGTTCAAAGGGTTCCAAGATAGCTGATCAATCCAATGTGCGGTCTGCAGACTCTACCACACGCGGGGCAGGTGGTGCTTGAAGGGTTGGGTAGATGGGTTGTTTGGAGGTTTGTGCGGCCCCTCTGATGTCTCCACCTCGCCTCTGCCCAAGCCCAACAAAGTCTCTCCGTGTGTTCGCTGCCTTCTCAAATGAGCCTTCTCCATTTTGGAGCCAATTTCACTTCGCTCTATAGCGGTGGGGCCTTGTTGTAAGGTGGTTCCTACGTCAAGGTGCTCAATAATATTTGGATAGGCTGTGTTAATAGTGTTAGATAACGTTCAACAGCTACTATCATTACTCAGTGACAGTTTGCCTTGTCACGCATAATGAACCTGTTTCTGCCAAGTGCTAGCAGGTGATTTCAAAACATTGGGAAGAAGGTTCTGCCTTTTCATACAACTTCACGGTGCTGAATCTTCACTACCCTGAACCATAGAAAATTACAGGCCGACCCACAGGACTGATTGGTAATAACTGACTCTCTTTCAGAATCAACAGGGCTTCCATCATCCCAGCAGCCTTTCTCCTCTCAGTCGCTCAGGTTAAAGCTAGGGACAATAAGACAGTGAGACAGTACAGAGCTACTGTGGAACTGCACATGCTTCTCTGTAGATTATTGAGAGACAGAAACAGTCACTACGAGAGACAGGAGCAGATTAGCAACGTTATTTGTAGAATGATTTTGAGCCTGCACATAGAAGAATAAGTATGGCATTTTGTCATGTTAAAGAACTTGCTTTTATGTAGAGTGCCTTTCATGTCCATAGGTTGCTTCAAAGCACTTTCCAGTCAAGCAACAACTTTTTTTTGAAGTGTAGTTACTAATGTAGGAAATGCAACAACCAATTGGCTCACAACAAAGTCCCACAAACAGCAATATGATTATAGCCAAATAAGCTACATTTAGTGATGTTGGTTGGGGGGATAAATATTGGCCAGGATGCTGGGGAGGACCATCCTGCTCTTATTCAGATTGTGCCATGGGATCTTTTATTTCCATCTGACAGGGAAGACAATTGGGTTAATGTTTCATCCAAAAAGATGGCAACACTGACAGTTGGACGCTCCCCCCCCTCCCCCCCCGGGGGATCAGCTTAGATTTATTTTACTCAAGCCTGTAAGACTTGAATCCACAAACTGGTGATTCAGTGGTGAGAATGCTACCACACTTGGCATCATTGCCAGCAAAAATAAATTAGAATTGTACTCCCAGTCATTTAATGGCTAAATGGTGCTGGGCCATACAAACTGTGAAAGCCATTGGAGTAGCACAATTGAGTCCAGTGTGTGGACTAAAGAGTAAAAAACAAGGCTGCCAAGGTTCACACTCCTGATCACTACCCTATTCAAGTCAACCTGCAAACTAACAGAAGCTGACTACACCTTCAAAATGGCTGACACTACCTGTGGTTGTAGAGTGTTGGTTATAATCTAATAGGTCTGAAGAAGACTTCATAGTTCTATGTGGGTTAATTACGTACATCTTTATTGACTCTTAGAGTTGTTTACAAATGTACAGTAAAGGGTACAAGAAAGGAGCTGTCTCCATGCTTGCTGGAACACACGGCTCTGTCCAACACCAGGCTCTCTTACATCAATGTGTGGGCAATACTATACTCAGTCCTATATTAACCCTATGTGTGTCAGACCCTTATACTACACCTGTCAAAAGGCCGACAACCCCAAAACAGCTGGTCAAAGAAGTAGGTTTCAAGGTGAATTTTAAAGGAGGAGAGAGAGGCAGCAAGGTGAAGAGGTGTGGGGAGGAAACCCCAGAACTCAGGGCCTCTGGCAGCAGTAGACATGGCCACTATTGTTGTGGGCTGTTGGTGGGCATGCACAAGAGGTCAGAATTGGAGGAGTGCAGAGATTTCAAAGGGCTGTGGGACTTGAGGAGGTTACAGGGATAGGGAGGATCAAGGCCTGAACACAAGGATGAGAATTTTAAATTCAAGGCCTTGCTGGTACAGGAGCCAATGTAGGGCAGTGAGCGCAGGAGTGATGAATGAACAGAATTTGGTACAAGTTAGGAGATGGGAGGAGGTTTGGCTGAAAGCTAATTTACAGAGGATGGGAATTGGGAGGCTAGCCAGGAGAACATTGGAATAATCAAACTTGGAGGTAACAGGAGCATGGATAGGAGATTCATCAACAGATGGCCTGATGCAGGGATGGATATAGGTGATATTATGGAGGTGGAGCTCAGCAGCATTGGTGATGGAGTTGTCATAGGGACAAGATTTTTGAAGATATGGACTTCTGATTTTTTCACTCGCTGGATTTTAAACTGGAACCCTATCCAGACAATTATGTTTTCTTTTTAAAGAAACAGCCAAGACAGGCCAGGGCAGCTACAAAACATAATTCCTCATTGTACAAAGTTAGAATGAAGAGAGATAATCAATCACAAACAAAAACAGAAAATGCTGGAAAAACTCAGCAGGTCTGGCAGCATCTGTGGAAAGAGAAACAGAGTTAACGTTTCGACTCCATACAACCCTTCTTCAGGACTGGAGAGAATTCGAAATATGGTGAAATTTATACCGTTTAAGAGGGGTGGAGCAGGTGAAGCTGGATAGAAGGCCAGCGATAGGTGGGGACAAAGGAGGGATTGACAAAGATGTCATGAACAAAAGGACAAAGGGAGTGTTAAGAGGCTGATAGTGATGTAAAGGCGAGAAAGCAGAATGTGATAATTGCAGAACAAGGGTAAAAATGGTGTGAAAGAACAACATGAAACAAGGAACAGATGGCCTGCTTGGGGTGGGGTGGAGGGTGGGGCATTGGTGGGGGCAAAAGGAGAGGGAATGGGATAAAGGGGGGGATAAAAAGAGGATAAAACAATGACTAAATGAATAAAAATAAAAATAAATTTTAAAAAGTAGAGAAAAAATTAAAATGAATACAGAAATAAGGGATTTAAAAAGGGGTGAGGATAGAGGAGACAGTTTATGCCCTGGTGTTGTTGAAGTCAGTATTAAGTCCGGAAGGCTGTAAAGTGCCTCATCGGAAGATGAGATGCTGTTCCTCAGTTTTCATTGGGCTTCACTGGAACTTTGCAACAGGCCAAGGACGGACATGTGGGCATGAGAACGAAACAGCAAGCAACAGAAAGGTCTGGATCGTGCTTGCGGACAGACTGAAGGTGTTCTCCAAAGCAGTCACCCAGTATGCATTTGGTTTCTCCAATCTGGAGGAGATCACATTGGGAGCAGCAAATGCAGTAGACTAAATTGAGGGAAGTGCAAGTGAAATGCTGCTTCACTTGACAGGAGTGTTTGGGCTCTTGGACGGTGAGGAGAGAGGAGGTAAAGGTTGCACCTTCTACAATTGCATGGGAAGGTGCCGTGGGAAGGGGATGAGGTGTTGGGGGTGATGGAGGAATGGACCAGGGTATCCGGGAGGGAATGGTCCCTACAGAATGCTGACGGGGTTGGGGGGGTTGTGAGGGGAAGATATGTTTGGTGGTGACATCATGCTGGAGTTGGCGGAAATAGCGGAGGATGATCCTTTGAATGTGGAGGCTGGTGGGGTGATAAGTGAGGACAAGGGGCACCCTATCATGGTTCCAGGAGGAAGGGGAAGGTGTGAGGGCAGAGGCGCAGGAGATGGGTCGGACACTGTGGAGGGCCCTGTCAAGCACAGTGGGGGGAAAACCTCTGTGAAGGAAGAAGGAAGATGTATCAGATGATCAATCCCCTGGGCAGCATGAAAGACCCTATCCCCTGACTACTCACATCATTTTCAGACTTCAAAATTCAATTGCCTGTTCTGAAACAATAACTGCAACAGACATGAACTAATCAAACCCCTCTGGAATATGCAGCCAACAAGGTATTTCAGGGGACCCCTGTCAAGCAGGGGACTGGAAGAAGTGAAAAGGACAATGCTGTATGAAACAGGCCATTGGAACCGTGTGCCTTCTCTCTCTCTCTCTGGAAGTACTGCGCTCAGTTTGTAAAGGGACAAACCTGAGAAGAAAACAACTTCAAACCAAGATCATTTCAAATGTAGAAATCTGCCCCATATGACTCCATCCAGGAGAACAGCTAAGCTAAGTAGCTGCAACGTTGAATCACCACATTGAGACCAATCAAGGAACATCTAACCGTGTATTCCATTTATTTTCTTTCATTGGCTGTGAAATCCTTAAGCCTATCCTCTTGCTCTGCCATCTGTACCCTGTGTGGGCATGAACGTGTGTGATCTTATCAATGGTTTTCTTATTTTTTTAGCTCAGGAATATTTTCAATAAACTTACCTCACTCTTAGTTTAACCTAAGAAAACCTGTCTGAGTTAATCCCTACAACCTTGACACCCTAAAATTGTGGGACGCTTACAGAATTGGCAAAGCACATCCTCTCTAAACTCATTAAACAAAACCCTGTTACAATCAAAGAAGGAGTGGGAGAATAGGGGATTCATTTCACCCCTCTTCACCTGATGGTAAGAGAAATTTGGGGGCTAGCACTCAGGTAGATCCCACAGACCAAACAAGAGCAATTGCAAGTGAAAGCTAAGTAACCCCCTCGACATATATTTAACAACTCTAGCCCAGGTTTTCTCGTGCATGACGCTACAGTACTAACAAGCAGGTCGACATTCGAAGCCAGTACCTTCCTAGGCCAGAGTGAGGTAACTTGGGATAAATCAAGGGCTCTATCCCTTGAAGAGTTAAAAGTGTAGTTCAGCAGATAAAGTTAAAGTTCCACCCAAGAGCCAGGAAAACTGAAATTTTAAAATTTGAGGCCAGGCATTTGAACTTTGAACCTGAAGAAACTGAAACAAACTAACTTTAGTGAAGAAACAGCTAGAGAAGCAAAGACTAGAGTTTGAACTCAAAGAAAGAGAATTCCAAGACAGTGAGCAAAAAAGAGTATTCTAGGGAGGTACATAAGAATGAGAGCCGAGGGTACTCGAACTGTGTAGGGGAAGGCCCACTGTGCCCACAGAGGCACCCCTAGGGAGGGAACCACTCCTAGTGAGGGAACCACCCCTTGCTCAGGGCCGAGTGTTGAGTTATTCAAGTGTGCCCATTTAATCCCTAAGGTTGATGTGGAAGGAGGAAGGAGCCTTCCTCATTCCCTTTGAAAGATTGGCACAGTAGTTAGAGTGCCCAGCAGACAGATGGATCCTGCGTTGTTGCAGAACAAACTGACTCCAAAGTTTATTCCCTGTTGCCACTTGAGAGTTCAGCAAATTACGAGGTGGCAAGGAAGCACTTACAAACTGGTGCCTGAGACTATCATTAGAAACCCTGTACCCTTAGAAAATGGCCTGACCCAGATGGCAAATTGAATTTGAAGGGTTTAAGCAGCTCACTTTTGACTGACGGGTACGGGCACTTCGAATCGAGACCAGATACAGAAACCTTCTTGCTCCTCAAAGGGTTCAAAAAATTCATTCCCTCTCTCTATTAAAACTTATGTAGGAGAACAGAAAGCAGCAAGGGCCAGGCAGGCAGCAACTCTCGCTGGTGATTATGAGATTGTCCACAATCCCTCATCTCAAAGGAAACCCTTTCCTAGACACCTCCAACAAACTGAGAAAGTAGGAGATTGATAGGAAACTGAGCACCCATGGGAGAGAAGGAGCAGCTGGAAACACAGGAGGCCCCCCTCAGGCCAGAAGGGGCGGTGCTGAGAAGAGAAGCGATGCATGGAAGCCTGTGTGGTTCTATTGCCATAAGGCAGGACACTTTGTGCTGATTGCTGGAGGTTACAGGAAAAGCCCGTAGCATTTATTGGGGCACAAAGCAGAAAAGAAGAGTGTCCTTGTACACATCCTCACCTGGTCGTAGCAAAGGCAGAGTAAGATTCACAGTGTAATAGTACTAGCACACAGATAGTTTCATGCAAATTCCTTCAGCCCATTCATTAAACTGAACATATATTATGGTATTCATGTGGGGCACTACTTGAAGGGTTAAAAATAGGACTCTAAGCCTACAACCAGCAGTCACTAATTTTTGCAATTTTATTTCTGCTTCACTTCTGATCTTTAAGTAAACCTTCATTGAATTGTAGACATTGATTTAAACCAAGGCGTGATTGTTCTTTGATTAATTAATCATTAGTAATCAGTTATTATTATTAACTGTATTATTGGCTCCAACAACATTTAAGAAGCTTGACAAATCCAGTACAAAACAGCCCACGTGATTGGCACCCCTTCCACAAACATTCACTCCCTCCGCCACTGACACACAGTAGCAGCAGTGTGTATCATCTAGAAGATGCACTGCAGGAACTCACCAAGCCTCCTCAGAGACAGCACCTTCCAAACCCACAACCACTAATATCTAGAAGGACAAGGGCAGCAGATACATGGGAACACCGCCACCTGGAAGTTCCCTTCCAAACCAGTCACCATCCTGACTTGGAAATATATCGCTGTTCCTTCACTGTCACTGGGTCAAAATCCTGGAACTCCCTCCCTAACAGCACTGTGGGTGTACCTACACCACATGGACTGCAGCGGTTCAAGAAGGCAGCTCACCACCACCTTCTCAAGGGCAATTAGGAGATGGGCAATAACTGCTGAACTAGCCAGCGACACCCACATCCCATGAACAAATATAAAGAGATGTGCTTTCCTAAGACCTTGTTTTCCATATTGATCATTCACAGCTGGTGTTTGGTCAATATCTTTGTTTCCCATTTCAAGCTAGACTACTAAAATAGAAGTTGTCTCCCATTTTTCTGGAGTCCTTTTCCTTACTGCATTCAATGACCCTTGAACTACAATCCAGGACAATGAGTTGCCTTACATGCAGGCTGGTCAACTATAGCGTGGAATCAGGAGATGGAGTTTGATTGATGGACGTACAACCTGACTGATGGCAGATGGAAGACGCCATCAAAATGTGTATAAACAACTTGAATATTGCGAAGTCTGCAAAAGCCTTGCAGTGCCTGTGAGGAGAATTGATAAGCACTCACGTTTTTCCAGGCTTGTTGTTTTGATCAAGTCTGAATGAAGCCTCAAAAAGCTGGAATGAAGCCAGAAATTTGGCTTAAAGTGTCACTGCTTCCAGGATTCGGGGCTACAGTGGTTTAGTCAACCATAGGAGACTATGGAGGAAGAGACATCAAAATGACTGCCCAAATGACTGCTCTCTAAGGTTATTCAGAAACTTGGTAACTATGTACCAAGGGGGAGTTTTAGGGTCCTGTCATGGAACAGACTAAATTGGGATTATCCATTTTGGGGAGCTGTCATGGAACAGACCAATTTGGGATTATTGTTTGTGTTTTTAAAAACCTGTCTTTCTTCTTTTATCTGATACAAATAAGGTGCTTTCTCCTTTCAATAAAGTTATTTTTTTTAACTTTTATATATTACTAATTGATACTTTTTATATTATCAATTATAATTGTTGTATCATTATTATTATAATAATTATAATGATCTTTACTCATTATTCAATATGATTTCAGAAATATATTTTCTTTTAAAATATGGAAAGACATTGCATTATTTGGACACAGATTTTTTTTACAAAAAGGTCATAAGTTCACCTTTGAACTGAGAGCAAGCATGCCTTTTCCAAGAAATCACCTGACCAGCAAGGTACTTGATGGGGGAGAGCTGTTTGCTTGTTTGCACTGCAATTATTTTAATTGATGGGGGAAAAAATTGGTTTAAAGGCAAAGGCTAGTGATTTACTGGAAATCACATGACAGAGCTGAGCTTTAAGTTTTGAACTAGTTTTTTGAATTTGGTTGGGACTGAACTGAAGGGACTAAAGGGAAAAGGTACCCAGGTCGTACTCTCTTTGCCTTGCCTGAAATCATGTGATGGTCAAGACTCCTCAACTTAGTGGAACTTGTCTGCCTTTGGAAACCTGAGAGGCTAAGATGAGAAGGATTGAGCAGGCCCTATTTTCTCCACACCAAAGTTCTATTGGCGAGAACCTCCAGGCCTCTACTGGGACTATGATTTGTCTTCACATGAGGATGGTCCAGCTCAACAGCATTGAAACCCTGCAAACTTTATCCTTTTCTTTATATAAAATTGACTCTTCAACTGCAGAGACCCCTATATGTTTGTCCTTTGTTTGTCTGTGTGTGTCCGTGTGTGCATATGCGCATACTTGGGAATTTTAAAAAAGATAGATAGTTATACTTCCAGATTACAATTGTGTGTCAACCAGTTCTTGCAACTTGCTTTAAAAATAAGTTTTATTTTGTAATAAATCAATCATTCTGAGTTTATTGAAAGACGCCTAGATAAAGTCTCTGTTATTCTGGGTCTAACAGCAGCAAACGTAACTAGTTGGCCATTTTTGGTGACTGAATTAAACTAAACTTTTAAACCAATAGTGCAACCTGGACAGTAGTGGGGCTAGATAAACTGCACAGTCCTCCCATCCTGGCTATAGCATATATTGTTACTCATTCCTTTTACATCCAGAGTACGGCTCTGAACCTAAGTGAGAACTCATAAGGGACTCTCATGTCCTTACAAGACTTAGGAGTAGTAGGCCAGTCAACCTTCGAGTGTGCTGTACTATTCAATAAAATCATGGTCGATCTAGTTGCACCTCAACTCCACTTTGCCGAATGCCCCCCATAATCCTTGACTCCTTTGTCTATCAAAAATGTATCCAAATCTGCCTTGAATAAATTCAATGACACAGCCTCTACTGCTTCCTGGGGAAGAGAATTCCACATACTAACTAACCTTTGAGAGAAAAAATGTCCCTTCATCTTCATCTTAAACAGTAGACCACGTATTCTTAAACTGTGTCCCCTGGTTCTAGTCTCTCCCACAAGTGGAAACATCCTGTCGGTATCCACCCTATCAAATCTCCTCAGAATCTTTTATGTTTCAATAAGATCACCTTTCATTCTTATAAATCCAATGGGTATTGGCCCAACCTGTTCAACCTTTTTTCATAAGATAAGCCCTTCTTCCCAGGAATGAGATGAGCGAACCTTCTCTGAACTGTTTCTAACTAAATTGTATCTTTTTTCTAATAAGGAGAGCAAAACTGTACATGGTACCCCAGATGTGGTCTCACCAAGGCAATGTACAACTACAGTAAAACTTCCCTGTTTTTATATTCTATTCCTCTTGCAATAAGTGCCAACATTCCATTTGCCTTCCTAATCACTTGCCAAACCTGCATACAAACTTTTTGTGATTCATGTACCAGGACACCCAGATCCCTCTGTATCAGCAAGTTCTGCAATCTCTCTCTGTTCAAATAGTTTACTGTTTTTCTATTCATCCCACCAAAGTGGACATGTTCACATATTCCAACATTATACTGCCAAATTTTTGCCCACTCGCTTAAGCTATCTCCAACCCTTTGCAGACTCTCTAGCTCCTCTTGACAAACTATTTTTTAACCTATCTTGGTATCATTGGCAAATTTAGCTACCATGCATTCAGTCTCTACATCCAAATCATTGATGTAGATTGTAAATAGTTGAGACCCTAGCACTGATCCCTGTAGCACTCCACTTGCCACAACCTGCCAAATTGAAAAATACCCATCTATCCCTACTCTCAGTCTCCTGTTAGCCAACCAATCCTTTATCCATGCCAATATGTTACCCCCTACACCATGTAATCTTCTTTCATGTAGTAACCATTGACTTGGCATCTTATTAAATGCCTTCTGGAAATCCAATTACACCACATCTACAGGCTCCCCTTTATCCACCTTCCTTGTTACTTCTTCAAAAAAACACCCTAATAAGTTAGTTAAACATGATTTCCCTTTCACAAACCCATGTTGACTCTGCCTGATCAAATTATGATTTTCTAAGCATCCCACTATAACCTCCTTAGTAACGGATTTGAGCCATTTCCCTATGACAGACTTTAGGCTACCTGGCCTGTAGTTTCCTGCTTTCTCTCTCCCTTATTTCTTGAAATAAGGTTTTACATTAGCTATTTTCCAATCTACTGGTCTCTTCCAGAAGCTAAGGAATTTTAGATGTAATGTATCTACTCTCTCTGCAGCCACTTCTTTTAAGACCCTGGGATGCAGACCTATGATCCTGGGGACTTGTCAGCCTTTAGGTATAATAATTTTCCCAGCACCTTTACCTTAGTAATGATGGTTTAAGTTCCTCCCTCCTGTTCGTCTCTTGATTTTCAAGTACCTTTGGGAAGATTTCTAAGCCTTATACAGCGAAGACAGACACAAAATACCTATTCAACACTTACGCCATTTCCTTACTTTCCATTATCAATTCCCCAAACTCATTCTCTCGAGGACAAGCACTGGCATTAGTTACCCTTTCCCTATTTAAGTACTTGTAGAAACTCTTAATATCTGCTTTTATATCTCTAGCTAGCTTTCTCTCATACTCTTTTTCACTCTTTATTCTTGTTTTTAAGTAATTCTTTGCTGGTTCTTAAAATTTGACCAATTTTCTGACCTACCATTAACCTTTACAGATTGGTACAGCATTTCTTGCAATTTGTTTCTCTCCTTAACTTCTTTATTCAGCCACGGTTGATGCATCCTTCTCAATTAGTCTTTTTTTTTTCCTTACTAGGATGAATATTTGCTAAGAGTTATTAAATATCTCCTTAAAAGCCCACCATTGCATCTCTACTTTTTTTTTTAAATTCATTCATGGGATGTGGGCATTGGTGGCCAGGCCAGCATTTATTCCCCATCCCAAATTGCCCTTGTTCAGAGAGCATTTAAGAGTCAACCACATTGCTGTGGGTTTGGAGTCACATGTAGGCCAGACCAGGTAAGGACAGCAGATTTCCTTCCCTAAATGACATTAGTGAACCAGATGGGTTTTTAGCAACAATTGACAACAGTTTCAAGGTCATCATTAAGCTTTTAATCCAGATTTTTATTAAACTCAAATTCCACCATTTGCTGTAGCAGGATTCAAACCCAGGTCCCCAGAGCATTACCCTGGGTCTCTGGATCACTAGTCCAACGACAATGTCACTATGCCATTGCCTCCCTGTGCTATCTTTTAACCTAGTTTCCCAATTTACTTTCGCTAGATCTGCTTTCATACCCTTATAATTACCTTTATTCAGGTTTGAAACACTGGTTTTAGACTCACACTTCTCCCCTTCAAACTAAACATGAAATTCTATCATGTTATGATCGCTGTTATGTAAAGGCTATTGATTAATCATTCCTCATTATTCACTACCAGGTCTAAAATAGCCTGCTCCCTGCTGGGTGCTAGAATGTATTACCCTAAGAAATTGTCCCAAACACACTCTATGAACTCATGTTCCAGGCTACCTCTGCCAATCTGATTCACTCAATCTAATGTAGATTAAAGTCACCTATGAGTAGTGCTGTTCCTTTCTTACATCCCCATCCCCTTTTATTACTTTCTGTGCACCTGTCCTACCATGTAACTACTTTTAGGGGCCCTAAAAACTACTCCTACAAGTGACCTCTAACCTTTACTATTTCTTATCTCTACCCAAGCTGATTCTACGTGTTGCTATTTTGAGCTAAAATCATCTCTCCCTACTGTACTAATGACATCCTTAATAAACAATGCTACCCCACCACCTTTTCCTAGCTTCCTATCTTTTCGAAATGTCAAATACCTGTCAATATTTAGGTCCTAGCCTTGGTCACCCTGCAACCATGTTTTTTGTAATGGCTATCAGGTTATACATATTTATTTCTATCTGTGCTAACATTCATCCATTTTGTTACAAATTCAGTGCACATTCAGCTACAGAGCCTTTAATTCTGTCTTTTTACCATTTTCACACACTCTGACCTTCTCTGCTGGTGCATTCTTAGGCTTGTACTCTCTGCCTCTTCCTGCCACATCTAGTTATCATTACCCAAATCGCTGCTCTGTTCTATTACCGCGTTGTTCCCCTTTGATTTACTACATCTCCTCTTGCATGATCCCTTCCCCCCGCTATTATATTATGCCCTCTCTACCACCCTAGTTACGTGACTTGCCAGAACACTGGTCCCATAACGGTTCAGGTGTAGACCACCTCACCGGTACAGCTCCCACTTTCCCCAGTACTGCTGCCAGTGCCACATGAATCAAAACCCATTTCTTCCACACCAGTCTCTCAGCCATGCATTCATCTCTCTAATCTTACTTATCCTGTGCCAATTTGCTCGTGGCTCAGATAATAATCCAGCTATTATTACCTTTAAAGTTATGCATTTAAATTTGTTCCATAGCTGCTCATGATCCTGAAGCAGAGCCTCTTTCCTAGTCCTGTCTATGTCATTGGTACCAACATGGACCATGACAACTGGATCGTCTCCCTCCCACTACAAGTTCTTCTCCAGCCCCAAACAGACTTTCCAAACCACATCACTGGGCAGACAACATAACTGTCTGGACTCATGTAGAGAACAGTGTCTATCCCTCCAACTACGCTGTCCTCTACTACTACTATATTCCTATTAACTCCTCCAGCTTGAATGGCTTCCTGTATCATGGTGCCATGGTCAGTTTGCTCATCAACCCTGCAGCTCTCACTTTCATCCATACAGGCTGCAGGAACCTTGAACCTGTTGGGTAATTGCAAAGGCTGTGGCTCCTCCACTTCTACCTTCTGGATCCCCATACAGCGTATCACTCAAAGTCACACCTTCCTGTCCCTGACCACTGACCAAATCAGAAGGCCCTATCCTAAGGTGTGTGACTGCCTCCTGGTATAAAGTATTCAAATAACTTTCCTCCTTCCTGATGCATCACAGTGTCTGCAGTTCAGCCTCCAGCTCAATGACGCTGAGCCAAAGTTCCTCAAGCCACAGACGCTTACTGTAGATGTGTTTGTCCTAGATCACAGTGGTGTCCAGGAGTTCCCACATTCTACAGTCGCAACACATCACCTGCCCTGCCATCTTTATTTTGTGTTAATTAATTAGTTATTACTTTCTTCAATTAATTTATAATTAATAAATCATACTACTCCCAGTAAGCTTTATTACTGTTAGTAAAGTTTATTAATACCAATAAAACTTTACAATTAGTAAAAAAGTATGTGAGTTTTGAAGATAAATTAGCAAAATACTCACCAATCAATCATTTATCTCTTTCCCCGTGAGGTCATTCTTTGATTTTTATTTCACAACACAGTTAGCTCTTTATGAAGTCTCCACTCCTCCCACGCTGTTTTATGAATGAATGTGCAAAATGCAGCAAACCCACTGGTAGTTAAATGGGATAAACTGTAAAAATAAATGGGGTATATATATATATATATATATATATATTAAAGACTTCGGACACAGACCCACTTACCCTTATTGATGGATATGCAGTGGTTTTAATACAGGAAAGGTTAGGCTGAGTATACCACTGATTGACAAGCTACTGATTCCATTTACTCTCATGAAGAAGTACTAATGCGTAGCTTGATCAATTTGGTAATTGTCCTTTCTTATCAAAACTGTTAAAACTGCCAATAGGGGTAATTACGTTCCACAAAGATCGAAACAATGATTACTCCAATCTTCAAATGTCAGAGTTATTTCCTCCAGGGAGTTGTGAGAAATTGCTTCATTTTTAAATGATACAAATTGGCTGGGGCATGTCCTTGGGGTGCGCTGCACTTAAAGCAATATCGCGTTTCTTAAGGCAGTACATCAACATTAATTTCCAAAGCATTGCTTGTACAGGAAGGTGTGTCAGTGTTTTACAGGCCAGGAAGGAAGGATAAATAACAAACCAGAAAGAATAGAAAAAGTAGTAGAAGGGGCGGAAACAAAAACAAGTGGAAGAGTGTTAGAAAGAACCACTTTTTATGTAGCACTTTTAATGACTCCAGGACATTCCAAAGTGCCTTACAGCTAGTAAGTACTTTTTGAAGTATTGTCACTATTGTAATGCAGGAAACACAGTAGTCAACTTGCCCATGGCAAGCTCTCAATAGCAAGGCAATAGGGGTCAGATAACCTCCTGAAAGAGATGTTGGTTGAGGGATAAATATTGGCCAGGGCACAGGGGAGAATTTCCCCTACTCTACTAGTGTAATGTGATCTATTACACCCACCTAAGAGGGCAGATTAGCTACATTTTAGCATCTCATCTGAAAAGCGACACTTCCAACAGTGCAGCACTCCCTCTGTACTGTGCTAAGGGTGTCAGCTTTGATTATGTGCTCAAGTCTCAGGGGTGGCAATTTAAAACCAAAGCCTTCTGACTCATAGGCAAAAGTGCTACCAACCGACCTACAGCTGACACTGAGGAAAGCTCTTGAAAGCAGGGGTTGGTGCAGAGGGAATTCAAGACAGCAAGGGCACAACGACTGAAGACTGGCTACAGAAGAAGGGGAGATGGGGGTTGACGAAGATCAGACAAGTAAATGACTCCATAAAAATGGGCTTGAATTTTGGTCTGCACTGAGTTAGCTGATCTCAGCTCACCTACAATCTGTAACAGCATCCCTGGGAAAGAGAAAAAGAACACCTATGTTATCCTTCACATGTGCAATTATCCTGGTCTCATGTACCTGCCATTTTCCTGTGCCTCTTCATCCCTTTTCTATCAAGGGATATCTAACGTGTTCTGCTTCAATGACTTCAGTAATACTCCTTCTTCAGGTACAATGCCTAATAGGGTGTTAGCAACCATAGACTTCCATTGGATTAGTCCATGATTATGCTTGGCAAAGTGTTGCAGTGGTTTGCCATTGCCTTGCAGTATAGCTGACCAGGAAATATCCCACTCTTACCACCTGCTATATTGGAATTAGTTAGAGGCTGATAGTCAACCTGTTTGGCTATATTACAAATGCACCTGCCTTAACCAGCAAGTCCTGAAGTGGGATTTGAACCCAGGGCTTCTGGCCCAAAGGTAGGGATGCAACCATTGCCCCACGAGACCTCCTATCCCAGTAATACCTTCCAGTGGAACATGGAAGGTGATATAAAGCTGCCAAGGAGCAGGCTGATATGGGACAAGGACTGTATGAGACTGTAGAGTGTAACCTCCTCTATGTTACAATAGTGACTACACTTCAAAGGTATTTAATTGGCTATAAAGCGCTCTGGAGCATTCAGAGAGCGTGAAAAGTACTATATAAACGTATGTCTTTCTGCCTTTTTGTTTCCTGCAGGAAACCATATTCAAAAGGGAATGCTTTCAGTAGTAGGGCCACAAAAGTGTTGCACCAATTTTCCAATTTCCAAACCCAGCATCTGGTGGGATTGGGTAGCTTTACCCTTTGAGACATCCTGCATCATAGGCCATTAGGCAATCATAAAAGTTATTTCTGTTCCCTTAACCTTCAAAAAGCACTGGTCCAGCCTCAACTGGAGCATTGTGTCCAATTCTGGGCATTGTGCTTTGTCGTGAAGACATTACACAGGGTGAAGGTACTTCATTTATGTGGATAGATAGTTTGGAGAAGCTGGGGTTGTTCTCCTTAGAGAAGAGTCAGTTGACAGAGATTTGATAGAGGTCTTCAAAATCATGAGGGATCTAGACACAGTGACACAGTGGACGGAGAGAAATTGTTCCCATCGGCAGAAGGGTCAGAAGCCAGGGGAAAAAGATTTAAAGCGATTGGCAAAAAAAAAACCTAAGGAGACATGAAGAGGGAGAGTTCCCATCTGGAATACATTTCCTGAAAGGATGGTGGAGAAGATTCAATTGCAACTTTCAAAAGGGAATTGGAAAAGAAGCAGAAAGGGAGAAAGCAGCAGAGCTACAGGGAAAAGTCAGGAGAGTGGGATTAGCTCTTACAGAATGTTGGCATAGGCCATCCTATTAGTCTCTGATCCAAGCATAACGTTAACGCAGAGAATTGAAGCCAGGAGCGTCAGAGCATAGCCTGGGATTCAAATCCCCACATTCCATCTGCAACTTGAGAATGAAAATTTGAACATTCAATGTTCCCACGGCAAGAGACCGGAATATAGGCCTGGATTTCACGCTTGACGCGCGCACCAAGTCGGTGGGCCCGGAAGCGGACTCGAAATGCGCTTCCGCCCGCGATTGTCCCCGAACACAATCTCACGCTGGCTGGCCAATTAACAGCCAGCCAGCGTGTGACACACGCCAAGAAAGCCTCAGCGCTGCCAAGGTTGTGGGGGGGGGGGCGCAGCGGCGGTGGGTGGGGAAGGGCGCGAAACGACAAAAGTGAGGGTGCGGGTCAGCTGCTGCGGAGCCGACTCAGGGAGCTGCAGAACCGGAGAGATTAAATGACAAGAATAGAACGTACCAAACTGTGTCTATGCAGCACATTCAAGCACCTGACAGCAGAAAACAAAAAAAAACATCAGACCCCCAGATAGCTTTTTTGATTAGATTTCACCCCGGACATTTCATCCCGCCCTTGGATGAGGTTTCGTTAAAATCGGGGATCACACGGGCAGCGTAAAGTCGCGGGCGGTAGGGTTTTCAATGACCCTAATTGGCCCTTCAATTGTTGGCGGGCACGGCTCCGAATCCTGAGCGTGCCCGCCGACCTCAATGTTGCCCGCGTGGGCGATGACATCAGGACACGTGCCCGATGTCGTTCCGCGCAATTTCACATGCGTTCGGGTCGGGCGCAGTCAACGTAAAATCCCGGCCATTGTCTACTATTCAAAACCCACTTGCCTCACAAAGGGACATAAAAATGTGCACAGCTGGGGGCAGAGACCCCAGTGCAGCCCATCAGGCCTCAATTTTCAAAAAAGGAACCATTTGCCCTCAACATGCCTGACAATCGGCCACTTAAATTCCCTTTAGAATTTGCAACGCTATCCACATCTGTGGCTGACCTGGGCAGTCTGTTTCCTATGTCCACGAGTCTCTGTGGAAAGTAGATATGTTTGAGCTGGTTATAAAAGGGCAGCTTGAAGGTATTTTCTAACTGCCCTGAGTCTCTGAATATTTCCTTTTGAAATATTATTATCATCCACTCATTTCAACACAGTTATTTATACCTATTATAATTTCCATTAACAGAAGGATCGAAAGGCTTTGATAGATTTCAATCTTGCTGCACTAATGGAAATCATATTGTGTGCAAATAAAATTAGCCCTTTGATAAGAACATAATTCAGGTCCCAGCTAGTCTGTAATAACAAGGTTACAGTGTGTTGCATTATTTATGTCATATTTGAATGATATATTCAAAGGCAAGAATCTGTTTATTGCAATAGAAAATAATTCTTTGTCATCATCGATTGACAATTCCCCAGAGTGATAAAGCAGTTAAAAACTGGGAAATAAGGGCACTGGTCTGAACTGGTCTTATATACCTTAAAATGGAACGCCAATTCAGACCAGTAATCTTATTTCCCAGTTTTTTTTCCCCCACTGGGAAGAGTTTTCATAGCTGCATTTGTTGCAGGACTGACAGTCATAACTAGGTGTGAGAATGGGAGGGGGTCTGGGGGGTGTCGAAGACCTAAGGTTGGGTGTGGGAGGGGAGAGGTGGTAGAAGGCCCACAGTAGGGGATTAAAGGTCTTTAAGGGGCGTGCTGAAGGCATAGTGGGGGAAGGCAAGCGGGGATCGATTGATCAATGGGGGCGTCTGATTGCAGGGGGTTGGCACGGCAGCTATGCAGGTCTAGCTGGGAAGTTGAAAGGCACTCACCTTCTGAATTCAGCAGTCCTCGCCTTCCTGTAGCTGCTGAGTTTCATGAGGCTCGTGAAATTTAAGTTGCCAACCCAGCTCCTGGGAGGAGGTAGCTGTCCAGGGCCTCACATTCTCCCACCACTGTTAAAATCACAAGACGGCAGCAGATTGAGATTATTAACGCTTTGACCTCCCACCGAATCCAACCCATCTGTTTTCTGATGGTAAAATCTCCTCTCCCACCCCAACCCACCCCTGCCAAAATGTTAGTGAAGTCACAAGCACCTTAAGGGGGAATCAACAATAACAACTTGCATTTATTCAGTGCCTTTACTAAGCCCCCAAGGCGCTTCAGAGTTAGTGATAGCTGCAAAATTCAACACCGAAAGTTTGGTCATGTTGGGAGGTTTTCAGGAGCATCTTAAAAGAGGAAAAAGTGGTCATGAGGCAGAGAAGTTTAGGGAGGAGTTTTCGGAGTTTGGGGCCTAGGTAACTGAAGGCACAGTCACCTATGACGGAACAATTAAAATTGGGAAGACGCGAGAGGCCTGATTGAGAGGAGCTGTGGGGCTGGCGATAGTCACTGAAATAGGGAAGGGCGAGGCCAGAGAAAGTGGGGAACAAAGATGAGAATTTTTAAAATGGAAGTGATTCAGCCAATGCAGGTCAGTGAGCACAGGAGTGATAGGTGAGCAGGAAGTGATGCGGGTCAGGATACAGACAGCAGAGTTTTGGATGAGCTCAGGATTACGGAGGGTGGAAGATGGGAGGCTGGACAAGAGAGCACTGGAATAGCCCAGTGTGGATGTAACAAAGGCACGGATGAGAGTTTCAGCAGAGGAGCTGAGGCAGGGACGGAGTCTGCCAATGTTACACAGGAGGGCACAAGCAGTCTTAGAGATGGAGCTGATATGGGGTCAGAAGCTTATTTCAGGGGCTACAAGATAGCAAGATAGGAAACAGTCTGGGAGGGATGGAGTCGGCAGCTAAGGAAAGGAGTTTGTTCTGTTAATGCCATTCACACATTGAGTGCATAGGCCTGAAAATCCACAGGGCCTCCAGCGTAACTCTGGCTGAGAACAGCAGAACTCCCTGATAAACAGTGGAGACCATTTCAAGAAGTTGCTCCTTGACCTGTCAGAGGGGCACAACTTCAACCTACCCCTTACAAATCAAATTTTACAGAGAGGTGTAGCTGGGCCTGGTGAACCTAGAGAACTCTGTATGCTGGCTCAGGCAGTACCCAGTGTTCATAGAATCATTATGACACAGAAGGAGGCCATTCAGCCCATCAAACCAATGCCAGCTCTCTTTCAACCAATACAGAAGAGATTTTCTTTTATTCATTCATGAGTTGTGGCCATCCCTGGCTATGCCAGCATTTATTGCCCTTTCCTGATTGCCCTTCGGAAGATGGTGGTGAGCCGCCTTCTTGAACCACGGCAGTCCATGTGGTGTAGGTGCATCCACAGTGCTCTTAGGGAGGGAGTTCCAGGGCTTTAACCCAGCAATGGCCTCCCACACCTGTACAATGAACGGAGGTATCGAGAATAATCTTAGTGTCCCCTTCTTGATTAAAATTCACCTCTTCCTCAGCAACTCGCCAAGGCTCATCCGACAGTTTAATTAGTTGCCCCCCTTCCCCCACCATGGCCACTCCCTTAATCTTCTACAAGGGAATACAAGGCTGGTCTGTGCAACCTATCCTCATAATTTAACTCTTTTAACCCAGGATGCACTCCCTCCAAATGTCAATACCTTGCTAATTTAAAAATCAGCTTCCTTTCCTATATTCCCATTCCCTCAGAAAGCTCGTGACCTATGCTTTGATCTGATTCCCTGGATACCAACAGTATTTTGATACCATTGCCAAGTGGTCAGTTGTCAGGTGCCCACCTGGATAGTGAGTGCTGGAAAGCTGGGCATCATGATAGGTGAAGGGAAAGTTATCGTAGCTCAGTCCATGCCAGCTCTCGCTAGAGAAATCCAATCAGTCCCATTCCCCAGATCTATCCTTGTGGCCCTATAATTTGATTTCCAGCTCCAGCTTGTTACTCATTGTATCCTGAATGTGCATATCCATGCACACTGGGGGTGAAATGGGGGGTCATATTGGATGCAGATAGAATCATATTGGATGCGGAATGGATTACACTGAGTTACGATGACCTTATGAAACCGCCGCCTCTACCATCTAGAAAGACAAGGGCGGCAGATGCATGGGAACACCACCACCTGCAAGTTCCCCTCCAAGTCACACACCATCCTGACTTGGAACTAGATCACCATTCCTTCAGTGCCACTGGGTCAAAAGCCTGGAACTCCGTTCCTAACATAATTGTGGATGTACCTTCGCCACAGGGAATGCAGAGGTTCAAGAAGGCAGCTCACCATCACCTTCTCAAGGGCAATTAGGAAAGGGCAATAAATGCTGGCTTAACCAGCAACGTCCACAGCCTGTGTACGAATGTGTAATAAACGAAAATTTTTTGCTCCACCATTGACAGCTTTACCTTCAGCAGCCTAGACCTAAGCTCCAGAATTCCCTCTAAACCTCTGCACCTCCCTCTCTTCCTTAAGATGCTCCTTGAAACCTACTCCTTTGACCAACCTTTGACCTATCCTGATATCTTCTTCTGTAGCTCAGCATCAGATTTTACTTGCTAATGCTCCTGTGATCACGTTGGATTGTTTCATTGGATAGGCGCTATACAAGCACAAGTTACTGTTGTTTTTGGGACATTGGAGTATAAACAGCCCCAATGACCTATGCTTCTACTCTACAGGTGCATGCGATTTAATTTGGCTTTACTCTTGCTGTCTCAAAACTGGATAAGGCTCAGTTAGTGAACTGGTGAATGCACTGTCCAATACAGACTGTGGGGGGTGGTTCCGGGCTTGATCTCTGGTGTGTTATTGGACCTCAGGATCAGTTCCATTCTGACTTGAAACTATGTCACCATTCCTTCACTGTCACGTGATCAAAATGCTAGAATTCCCTCCCTAACAGCACTGTTGGTGTATCTACACCACATGGACTGCAGTGGTTCAAAAACGTGGGTCACCGCCACCTTCTCAAGGGCAATTAGGGATGGGTAACAATGCTGGCCTTGCCAGAATCACCAATATCCCTTGAAAGAATTAAAATAAATAAGCAGGATCATTGTAATTGGCCTCAAATTCGTAGAGCCATTATGGCATAGGAGGAGGCCACTCAGTCCATTGAGTCAATGCCAGCTCTCTATAGAGCGATCCAGTCGATCCCATTTCCCCACTCTATTCTCGTGATCCTACAAGTTGATTTCCCTCAAGTGCCCATCCAGTTTCATGAAGTCCTTGGGCCAGGAAGCAGTGAAGAAAATCAGTCAGGAATTCTGCTCCAGCTTGTTACTCACTGTCTCCTGAATGTGTACATCCATGGACACTAAGGGTGAATAAAGGGGTTACATTGGGCACGGATAGGTTCATATTGGGTGTGGATAGGATTACATTGGGTGTGGATTGGATCACAATGAGCTATGATGACCTTCGCTTCACCCATCATGAATGCCCAACTTTCCAGTACTCACTATCCAGGAGGGTACCTGACAACCGGCCACTCGGCAATGAAATCAAAGTACTGTTGGCTTCCAGGGAATCAAATCAAAGCCTCGGTCACGGGCTTTCTGAGGGAATGGGAATACGGGAAAGGAAGTTGATTTTTAAATCATCAAGTTAATGATATTTGGAAGGAGTGCAGGGCACATTGACCATACTGGGTTAAAAAAGTTAAATTATCAAAACAGGCCTTGTATTCCCTTGTAGAAGATAAAGGGGGTGGGAGTCATGGGGGCAACTAATTGAGGTGTTTAAAATCGTTATGGACTTGATTTTCCAGACAGGTTTCTCATTAGAAACATTGAACTTTATTTACAGGCTTCAGCAGCAGTTACATGCTTCCATCAAGCTCCACAACTAGAAGAATAACTCCCACTCTAAGGTTCCCCGCACTTACAGCTGATTTGTTCTCACTGTCACCTGATATTATACAACACAATAAGTCTTAAAGCTACAGTCACTACATTCCTTAAAGCTACAATTACTACAAAAATGATTAAAGGATTTGACAGGGTAGATAGAAATGGTGGGGGGAGAAACGGGTCCAGAAAAATGGGGCATTATCTTCAAAATAGATCAGCTTATTCAGTGGTGCACTTCCAGGAAGCACTTCTTCACACAAATGGTAGTGGAAACCTGGAACTCTCTTCTCCAAAAGGCTGTTGAGATTCTGGATCAATGCAAAATTTCAAAATTGAGATTGATAGAGTGGGATTAAGATCTATGAAACAAATGTGGATAAATGGGGTTGAGGTACAGATCAGCCATTATTTTATTAAATGGTGGCAGAACAGCCTCGAGGGGCAGAATGGCCTTCTCCTGTTACTATGACTGGCAGTCTAAATAAAAACTAATCCATGGTGATGGACAGCCTCAAATACTGGGTGACCTATAGACTGGGAGATGTGACCATCTGGTTACGAGGTGAGTGTAAGCACAATGAGCCAAGATAGAGCTCAGGCAATAGTCTGAATCTGGCTTGATCAGCTGCACCATTTGAATGTGCTTTGTTTCTTGGAGTTGTGCTATAGTGTCACCTACTGTCAAAAGTAAACAGTGAACTCAACTGCAACAGGCCCAGATCAATACAATTCTGTAGTTCAAAGAGACAAATTGGACAATATTTATTTGTTGCTTTACAAACAAGGAGCAGCAACAGAACACCAGGAGGAATTCTGAATGCACCTTGTGCTTATGAAGGTGCTGGAGCTGGATGAAATATTTAATTGTCATTACATACAGAGTAAAATTCCCATCTGTTTAGCTTCAATGACTTGCTTCAGCCCAAACCTCAGACGAGAACTCCCTGCTGCCCCAGGTCAGATTCCCACACTATCATGTGGTCTTTGGGAAAGATGATCATTTTGTGTTGATCTAGGACAGCTTTGTGTGGGAACTGAAGCAATTCTGACCAAATGCATTTCACGTGGGAGCCCAAGAGAAGAGACTTGCATCCCATGAGGCTACAGTCAAAAAACAGAAAGACTCACATTTACATAGAGCCTTTTATAACCTCAAGACATCCCAAAACGCTTCACAGCCAATAAAGTGCTTTTGGAGTGTAATTACTGCTGTAATGTATGAATTTGCACACAGCAAGACCCCACAAGTCGCAAAGTGATAATAATCAGATAATCTGTTTTTGTGACGTTGGTTGAGGGTTAAATTGATCAAGACACCAGGGATAACTCCCCTTGCTGTTCTTTAACTAATGCTACGTGATCTTTTACAACTACCTGAGAAGGCAAACAGGGCCTAAGTTTAACATCTAATCCAAAGAAAGCACCTCCAACAGCGCAGCACTCGAGTGTCGGCCTGGATTTTGTGCTCAAAGGCAGGGTTTTGCCCCATTTGGGTCGTGACCCCGACATCGGGGTCAAGTGAGGTCATGACCCCATGTTGTGAAGTAACAGGGAGCTCATCGGTGAAGCACGGAGGAAGGTTTGGCCTTCAGGTAGGCGAGGTGACGACAGGGGTGACCGGGAAGGGTGGAAGAGGGGTGATCGGGTCAGGAGCTGGTGCTGGTGTTGTGGGGGGGTGGCACAGGGAACTTGTGCATAGTGGAGGCAATCAGTGCTCTGTGTGGGAAGGGGAGTGTTCTCGGAGTCCAGCAGAACTCACATTGTTTGAAAGCTAAGTTGTGGACGACACTCCTGCTCCTCCTGCTCCACGCATAGGTAAGTATTTTTTAACAAACTTGTCTCTTAGGTGGTCGTAGACCCTTTAAGGAATGTGGTAAGGCCACATGCAGGGCTGGCTGACCTACCACACAATAAAGATTTATTGTATTTGCACTGAGCCAAAAAAAGTAATTGTGTCAGATCATACTACCTGCAGAGAATTACCATTTTTACCACTTAATGTTTGCTCATATAATGGTCGTGCAGAGAATATTTAACTCTCGCCTGCCAAGATCACATTGGGATTAACGCTGTTGAAAATTATGTCGCTTGGTTGGTGGGAGGTGGTGGCATAGTGGTATTGTCACTGGACCAGTATTCCAGAGACCCAGGGTAATACTCTGGTAGATGGTGAAATTTGAATTCAATAAAAATCTGGAATTAAAAATCTGATAATGACCATTGCTGATTGTTGTAAAAACCCATCTGGTTCGCTAATGTCCTTGAGGGAAGAAAATTTTCCATCCTTACCTGGTCCAGTGTACATGTGACTTCAGACCCACAGCAATGTGGTTGACTCTTAAATGCCCTCTGAACAAGGGCAATTAGAGATGGGCAATAAATGCTGGCCCAGCCGGTGACACCCACATCCCATGAACAAATTTTAAACAGTCATACAGGAATCTCCATTTATTGAAATTATAATTGCTGCTGAGTTTGGAGCAACACTCTGAATACTTCATGTCAAGCATCAAGCACCCCCAGGTTGGACCAGGCACAAAACAACAGCAACTTGCATTTATATAGTGCCTTTAACGTAGCAAAAATGTTACAAGATCCTGCAGGAGCAATCATCAAATAATATAACATAAGGAGATATTAGGACAGGTGAAAAAGCTTGGTCAATGAGGTAGGCTTTAAGATGTATTTAGATGAGCACTTGAAACACCATAGCATACAGGGCTATGGGCCAAGTGCTGGAAAATGGGATTAGAATAGATAGGTGCTTGAAGGCCGGCTCGGATTTGATGGGCCAAAGGGCCTGTTTCTATGCTGTATAACTCTATGACTCAATGGCTTTATGAGTGTCTTAAAGGAGGAGAGAAAGGGCCCCCACCATCTCCTCATTTACCTGAAGGCCAAATCCTCCATCGCACTTCACCCATGAGTTCCTTGCCACTTCACAATGTGGAATTATGATCTCCCAGGGGTTTAAGGAGAGAACCCCAGAGGTGAGGGTACAGGCAGCTGAAGGCATGGCTGCACATGATGGAGTGATTAAAATAAGGGATGCACATGAGGTCAGAATTGGCACTTGGTCACCTATCTTCTTTCCATCTTCAGACGAGCTGTCTCCCCCTCTCTTCTACCCTAATGCTTAAATGCAATTTATTTATTTTTTCAATTTTCTACACCACTGATCAAGGTGGCGTCTGTGAGTGAAATTACCAATTAACGAAGCTTTACGCAGGTGTCTTGTATCCACTGTGATCTGGGTTGAAACACTGCAGAATTCCCTCGTCTGGCATCGCCACTGCTGACAGTACAAGAAAGCTTTCACCAGAGGCTGAGTTCAAAGTAAAGCTACAGAAATGGTGAATATCATTGTGATTGTTCCAGGACCAGAAATCACAATCTTAAGTTGTGCTCCAGATTAGATATCAAGATCCTGGTTGTTTTCCTGGAGAATCTTGGACCTCTGGAACAGGCTGTCATCTTGTGTGGTGACACAATTCCCAATTCCCTGAGTTCCTTCAGGTGAAATCTGGACCTTTTTCTGGCTGGAATGGAAATCGCTTAACAGAATCATAAAATGGTCACAGCATAGGAGGCCACTCAACCCATTGTGTCTGTGCTGACCATCTGCAAGAGCAACTCAACTGTTATAGCTGAATATATGAATGCATATATAAATAGCCCTTTCCCCCACTTTTTCCCAGTAGTTGTACAAATCCCCTTCTCTTTGTATAATTATCTAATTCCTTTTTGAAAACCACAATACCCCCAGGTGTTGCATTACAGACACTAGCAACTCACTGTGTAAAAAAATATTGTGGCATGTCATCTTTGGGTTTGTTCACCATTCACTTCAAGTTGGTGCCCCTTGATTCTTGACCCTTCTGCCAATGGGAACAACTTCTCCCTTTCTACCCTGTCCGGATCTCTCATGATCTTGACTAAAATGGGTAGGTACTGCATGGAACTATCAGGGCCAGATTGATCTCCTCAATCGCCAGGTTGGTGGGAGAGGAATTTCCCAGGTAATTTTTTTCCCCACTTTGGCCTGGGTTTTAGGTTCTGGAAGATCCCATGGTTTTGGGTGGGTGGAACATGCTCTCACAAACGTGTGGGATGGACAACAGGGACGATTAGCTGCCATTGTTTGTATGCTTGTAAATCCAGGTCTCACAGATGAAAGATATATATTATATATATATAAAATTTATTGACTCTTTTTGGATTTCAGTCTACCAGATGGGCTTCTGAATTAGCATTGGTCAAACATGGACAATTCCATTTGAACACCCAGTGCCCAGAAAATGTGTTATCTTGTTCAGGAGCAATTGGAATTTCCCCTCCAAGTCACACACAATCCTGACTTGGAAATATAACATTATTCCATCATCGATGCTTGGTCAAAATCTTGGAACTCTGTGTCTAACAGCACTGTGGAAATACGTTCACTACACATACTACAGCAATTCAAGAAGATGGCTCATCTTATCAAAGATACTTAGGAATGAGCAATAAAGATTGGCCTTGGCAGCGATGCCACATTCCAAAATAAAACCTTGTGGTGATTGCTTCTGATAACTTTAGTTGTCTTGCAGTAGCACTTCTGTGCTGGACAGGTCAAAGGTTATTTCCATGTGGTATCATCATGTCCAACTATGGGCTCTTTGGTCTTCAGTTGGCTGATAGAAGGAAATTGTTCTCAATAGTAGAAAGGTGGAAAACCAGAGGACACCGATTTAAGATGAATGGCAAAAGAACCAAAGGCAAGAGGAAAAACTTTTTCGCTCAGTAAGTGGTTAGAATCTGGAATGCACTGCCTGAGAGCATGGTGGAGGCAGATTCATTTGTGGCTGAATTTCAAAAGAGAATTGGTTAATTATCTGACAAAATAAATTATGGGGCTACAAGAAAAGGGGCAGGGGGAGTGAGACTAGCTGAGTTGCTCTCGCAGAACACTAGCATGAACACAACACGCTGAACAGGCTCCTTCTGTGCCGTTACCATTGTATGATTCTATGATAAGAGGAATGGCCTCCACAGTTTGTTTTCGAGCAATGCAACCCTAAGCTTCTCGAAGTCATCTCCAAATAGGCGGTGGATACCAAAAAGGGTAAGTGTGACAGAAAAGGAACGTTTTAACGTTTGGGAGACAGAGATGGAGACGTTTTTTACACACATGCACCGATTCACATGCACTGACCCACATACATGTACTTTCCCACAGGGGTCACAGCATAATAATCGGGAGTAAGTTTGGTTCATTTCGCCTCTCTCTAGCCTAGCATTGGTGAGGTGCACTGTTGCTACAAATATAAGCCAACAGCCCAGAGTGAGGGAGGTTAAACCTGAATCCTTACAGTTCTGTCTGGCTTAGTACATTAGTGCATATATCCATTAAACCACTGAGTTAGATTTCATTTAAAAGAATGGCAATTAATAACACAGTAGGGAATGTGTTTTTGAGCTCTTTCCTCCTTATCGAGCAGCAGAAGCTGCTTTACCATTAATATTGGTCTTTGTAGTAGCAACATTGAGGCAGCTATTAGGAGGAAACGCCACCTGCCTAGAAAAGCCTGTCAAAGGCAGGGGTCTGGGAATCAACATGTGGATGGACAATTCAATGGAATATTTTACAGAAGGATGGTTAGGGAAATGTCAGTACAGAAGGGGCCACGTGTGGTGAATTGTTATAAGGGAACTGGGAAGATTTTTTTGTCTCTCTGGAAGGTTTGAGATGCAGCCCAGGTGTTACGATAGCCATACTTCACGTAGAGCCCAGTCAAGAATCCTTCATTAGGATGGAAAGTGAAGTAGTCCAATCCAAAACTAGGGTCCTAAATCTAAACAAAGGAAACTACAAAGGGAAGAGGCATGAGTTGGCTAAGACAGATTGGGGAACTGCATTAAAAGGCATGACGGTGGATAAGCAATGCCTAATATTTAAGGAACGAATAAAGTTGCTAGAAATAGTAGCAAGCCTGAGGATTGCGAGCAGTTTAGAATTCAGCAAAGGAGGACCAAGAGATTGATTAAGAAGGGAAAAATAGAGTATGAGAGTAAACTTGCAATGAACATAAAAGCGGACTGTAAAAGCTTCTGTAAATATATAAAAAGAAAAATATTAGTGAAGACAAATATAGATCCTTACAGTCTGAAATGGGAGAATTTATAATAGAGAACAAGGAAATGGCAGAGCAATTAAACAACTGCTTTAGTTCTGTCTTCATGGAGGAAGACACAAATAACTTCCCAGAAATACTAGGGAACAAAAAGTCTAGTGAGAAGGAGGAATTGAAGGAAATTAGTATTACTAAAAAAAACCAATGGGACTGAAAGCCGATAAATCCCCAGGGCCCAATAATCTACATCCCAGGTACTAAAGGAGGTATCTATGGAAATAATGGATGTGTTGGTTGTCATTTTCCAAAATTCTGGAACAGCCCTTAGATTGGAGGGTGGCAAATGTAGCCCCACTATTTAAAAAAGGAGGGAGGGAGAAAACAGGGAATTTCAAACTGGTTAGCCTAACATCAGTAGTAGGGAAAATGCTAGAGTCTATTATAAAGGATGTAATAACAGGACACTTAGAAAATATCAACGGGATTAGACAACATCAACGTGGATTTATAAAAGAGAGATTGTGTTTGACAAACATACTGGAGTTTTTTGAGGACATAATGAGCAGAATAGATAAGGGTCAACCAGTGGATGTGGTGTATTTGGATTTTCAGAAAGCTTTGGATAAAGTCCCACATAAGAATTAGAGTGCAAAATTAAATCACATGGGATTGGGGGTAACATATTGCCATGGATTGAGAATTGGCTAGCAGACAGGAAACAAAGAGTAGAAATAAATAGGTCTTTTTCAGAGTGACAGACGGTGATAAGTGGAGTACCACAGGGATCAGTAATTGGGCCCCAGCTATTCACAATATCAATGATTTTGTTGAGGGAACCAAATGTAATATTTCCAAGTTTGCTGATGGCACAAAACTTGGTGGGAATGTGAGTAGTGAGAAGGAGGTTAAGAGGCTTCAAAGTGATTTAGACAAGTTGAGTGAGTGGGCAAATGCAGTAAAACATGGATAAGTGTGAAGTTATCCACTTCAGTAGGAAAAGCAGATTAGCAGAGTATTATTTAAATGGTGATAGATTGGGAAATGCTGATGTACAAAAGGACCAGGATGCCCTTGTACAACAATCACTGAAAACAAGCATGCAGGTGCAGCAGCAGTTAAGAAAGCAAATGGTATGTTGGCCTTCATTGCAAGAGGACCTGAGTACAGGAGCAAGGATGTCTTGCTGCAGCTGTACAGAGCCTTGGTGAGGCCACACCTGGAGTATTGCATGCAGTTTTGGTCTCCTTAACTAAGAAAGGATATTCTTGCCATAGAGGGAGTGCAGCGCAGGTTCACTAGGCTGATTTCTGGGGTGGCAGGATTGTCATATGAGGAGTGATTGGGTCAACTAGGCTGTATTCACTAGAGTTTAGAAGAATGAGAGGGTATCTCATTGAAATATATAAAATTCTGAGAGGACTGGACAGACTGAATACAGAGATGACGTTTCCTCTGGCTGGGGGGCTTTAGAACAAGGGGTCACAGTCTCAGGACATGGGATAGGCTATTTAGGACTGAGATGAGGAGAAACTTCTTCACTCAGGCTGGTGAACCTATGGAGTTCTCAACCATAGAGGGCTGTGGAGGCCAAGTCACTCAATATATTTAAGAAGGAAATAGATGGATTTCCAGACTCTAAAGATGTCAAGGGGCATAGGGAGAGAGCAGGAGTATGGCATTGAGATATGGGATCAGCTGTGATCATATTGAATGGTAGAGAAGGTGCAAAGGGCTGAATGACCTACTCCTGCTCCTATTTCCTATGTTTCTATATTGTACTATAGGAGCTTACCTTGAAAGCTTAGTAAAGCTAGTAAATAACAACACTAACATAGCCCCCCAAAAAACGACAGCCCAGCAGCCCAGACATTAAACTGCATAGTCCTGGAGGAAGCCGTTGAGCCCAGTCAGCCTGTGCTGGCTCTTTGAAGGTGCTATCTAATTATTCCCACTGTTCGCTCTTCCCCAAATCTCTATAAATATTTCCTTTCCAAATATTTATCCAATTCCCTTTTGCAAGTCACTCTTGAATCTGCTTCCACCGCATTCCACATCAGACAGCACATTCCACATCATAGTAACAAACCTTCCCCCATCCCCACCCATCTGTTTAATTTTACCAATTATATTAAATCTGTGTCCTCTGGTTACTGACCCTCTTGCCACTGGAAACAGTTTCTTCCTGTCTAGTCTATCAAAATCTTTCATAAATTTGAACACCTGTAATCAAATCTCCACTTAATCTGCTTTCCTCTAAGGAGAACAATCCCACATGCTAGGTTCTGGTGAAATTTCCAAGGGTGTCCCCAATTAAACTTCCCAAGATCACAAACACTCAGCTCTTTATGCCCTTCCTTTGGGATTTCTGCTTCTTCAGCTGACACCAATTCATGCCGATCACTCCCCTTCCTTTGCCATCAATTAACTTTAGAATTGTCTTTAATTTTCTCAACCCCTGTCCTGGTTATGTCCAGCTACTAACATCATGAACCAAGTCAGCCTTGCCACTCCTGACCTGCCAGATCTGCTAAATTTTTCCAGCATTTTCTGTTTTTATTTCAGATTTCCATCATCTGCAGTATTTTGCTTTTATTTTAGCGTTTAATTCACTGTCACTTTGCTTCCAGGAATGCCTACTTTGAAGAACTTCTGCTCTTCTCTCCAACTGGATTTCCGGTTGTCTCTTTAACCCTGTTCACCTTCATTGCTTTCCATTTCCCTCCTGGTGTTTGACATGGTGTTTACTAAAACTCGCTTTCACAGCCATATTTCCTTCCTCAGTGACTGTCTCCGTCTCCGACTTACCCCACGTGGATTCCAACTGAAGTTCCATCCCCCATGTTGTGAATCCACCCAGGATTACAGGTACCTCCGGGCCATGCAACACTTTTCAGACTGCTGTTCTCACCGCATCCTGAGATCCCACTCAATGCCATGTGCCACCATAGCACCGACTCACCCTATCTCAAAGTTGTCCTTGTCCCCAGTTCCATTTCATTCTTTGCCTCACCAAATGCCTTAACAAGAAACTTTTTCTCTTCCTTTCAGGTGTTAAGGAACACAAGCTCCAACAACTTATTGTTTCCAACGCCCATCAGGGACACTCCACCCCTTCCCATCCCTCTGACCCCAACCCTTCTAATCCTTGCCATGTATTTGCTATAAGCTCTGACCTTCTCCTCTCTAATGCTGAATGTTCTGTGCTCAGCAAGTGGCTCAGTTTCAGCTCCTTATGCCCCCCACATCAATGAATTTCGGGCTCGGCATGTTGCTGAGCTCTTCTTTCCTCACCTTCGTCTCCCTGCTCACTTCTTTGGGCAGGAGTCAGTCCCCCGTTTAATAGATCCTTTTGCCTGCCTTCAGAATGCTCCCTCTACCTTGACCCCTCCCTCTGGCCTCTTACCTGCTCTTGACTGAGGACTATCAGCGTGACATCAGCTGTCTTAATTTCTCTTCTCCTCTCACCCACTCCAACCTGTCTCCTTCTGAACTTGCTGCACTCCGTTCCCTCAGGCCCAACCCTGACTTTGTTATCAAACCTGCCGACAAGGATGGTGCTGGTGTTGTCTGCCATACTGACCTCTACTTGCAGATGCTGAGTGCCAACTCTCAGACACTTCCTCCTACCTCCCCCTGGACCATGATCTCACCACTGAACATTAAGCCATTGTTTCCAGGACTGTCACTGACCTCATCTTCTCTGGAGATCTTCCCTCCACAGCTTCCAACCTCATAATCTCCCAACCCCGCACAGCCCACTTCTACCTCCGTCCCAAAATCCACATGCAGGATTGTCCTGGGAGAACCATCCTTTCAATCTGTTCCTGCCCCACTGTACTTTTTTCTTCCTATCTTGGTTCCATTCTCTCTCCCCTTGTCCAGTCTCTTCCCATCTACATTCACGATTCCTACTTCATATCAACAATTTCCAATTTTCTGGCCCTAAGCACCCCCTTTTCACTGAGGACGTCCAGTCCCTCTACACCTCCATCCCCCATCAGAAGGATCTAAGGACTCTCCGCTTCTTCCTTGAACAGAGGCCCGAACAATCCCCATCCACCACTACCCTCTTCCGCCTGGCTGAACTTGTTCTCTCACTGAACTATTTCTCCTTTAACTTGTCTCACTCCCTCTAAATAAAAGGTGTGGCCATGGGTACCCACATGAGCCTCAGTTATGCCCGCCCTTTTGGAGTATGAGGAACATTCTTTGTTCCAGACCTACTCAGGCCCCCCTCCCACAACTCATTTTCTGGTTTATCGATGACCGTATCAGTGCTGCTTCATGTTCTCGTCTGGACCTTGAAAGATTTATCAATTTTGCCTCCAATTTCCTCCCCTCTCATGTTCACATGGTCCATCTCTGACACTTCCATTCCCTTCCTTGACCTCCCTGTCTTCATTTCTGGTGATAGGCTATCTACCAATATTCATTACAAGCCCACTAACTCCCACAGCTACCTCAACTATAGCTCCTCACACCCTGCTTATTGTAAGGGCTCCACCCCATTCTCTCAGTTCCTTCGTCTCCGCTGCATCTGTTCTGATGATGCCACCTTCCAAAACGATGCTTCTGACATGTTCAACCTTTTCCTGAGCCAAGGTTTCCTCACCCACTGTGGTTAACAGGGGCCCTCAACCCTGTCCAACCCATCTCCCACACACCTCTCCAATCACTTCTTTGCCCCCACTCCCAGAACCATCATAGGGTCCTCCTTGTCCTCACTTTTCATTTCCCCTGCCTCTACATTCATCCTCCGCCACTTCTGCCAACTCCAGCATGATGCCACTACCAAACACATCTTCCCCTCACCTCCCCTGTCGGCATTCTATAGGGACCGTTCCCTCCGTCCTACCCTGGTCCACTCCTCCATCTCATCTCTTTCTCACGGCACCTTCCCATGCAATCGCAGAAGGTGTAACATCTGCCTCTTTACCTCCTCCCTCTTCACCGTCCAAGGCCCCAAACACTCTTTTCAGGCGGAGCAGCGATTCACTTGCGCCGCATTCAATTTGGTCTACTCTATTCACTGCTCCCAATGCGGCCTCCTTTACAATGGAGAGACTAAATACAGACTGGGTGACCACTTTGCGGAACACCTTCACTCAGTCCGCAAGCATGACCCAGACCTCCCTGTCGATTGCCATTTCAATTTACCATTTTGCTCTCATGCCCAAATTTCCATCCTTGAACTGCTGCAATGTTCCAGTGAAACCCAACAGAAAGCGAAGGTTAGCACCTCACCTTCCGATTAGGCACTTTAAAGCCTTTTGGACTTAATATTGAGTTCAACAACTTCAAACCATGAACTCTGCCCTCCGGTTTATCTTTTTTTATTTTTCTTCCCTAGCTCCACCACCGCCCCCCCCACCAGGCCATCTGTAACTTGTTCTTATGTTTTGCTTTTACAGAGTGCTGACCCTTGTTCTGCTTTTAACACATCCTGCTACCTTACCTTTATGCCACTATTAGCACCTTCTTTAGTCTTTAACACTATCATTAGCACTCCCTTTGTCTTGTGTCTATGATATCCTTGTCAAACCTATCCCTGACCTTCTGGTTTGCTCCACCTGTTCCACCCCTTCTCTTCAACGGTATAAAACCCATCACATTTCTACCTCTTTTCAGCTCTGAAGAAGAGTCACGTGGACTCGAAATGTTAACCCCATTTCTCTCTCTACAGATGCTGCCAGACCTGCTGAGTTTTTCCAGCATTTTCTGTTTTTATTTCAGCCTCGCCACTCTGTGGGCTGAATCTTCCCGGGCCTATGGGACTGGGCTTGACGGTGTGACTAGGAGGAATTCCAGGCATATAAGCGTCAGATCAGCGGTCTGGCCCATTCCTGCCATCGGGTCATCTTCCACGTCACTGGGCTAGTAATCCAGAGGTCGGGGCTAATGCTCTGGGGACATCACAGCAGCTGGTAGAATAAATTCAATTAATAAACCTGGAACGTAAAGTTAGTCTCAGGAATGGTGACCATGACAACTATTATTGTAAAGACCCACCTAGCTCACTAATGTCCATTAGGGAAGGAAATCTGCCATCCTTACCTGGTCTGGCCTACATGTGACTCCAGTCCCGCACAATGCGGTTGACTCTTAACTGTCCTCTGAAATGGCCTATCAAGCCGTTCGGTTGTATTCAAGAAATCGGCTCAGCAACACCTTCTCAGGGGCCATTAGGGACGGGCAACAAATATTCTCCTACATCCCAAGGCAGAGGCTACTCTCCCAGCAGCAGCAAGTAGCCAATCTGCATAACTAACGGCCCATTGGTGCACTGATTGAACACAACTTTGGGATCTTCACTACATTGGACAGGCCCTCACTGAGGGCCAAGCCCAGCAGGCACTTGGGGGCAGCTTGTTACAGTCACAGTTCCCACCATTCACCCCCGCACCGATCCACCTGCTATTAGTGGACCACAGTAAAGGCCGCCGGACATCTTGTGGAGGCGCAATTCACTCTAGGGGGATGGCTTGGCAGCTGCGGCCACTATTTCTTTGTAGTCCGAGGGCACCTCAAGATGGAAGTACCTTGGCAGGCCCCTCCTGCAGCAGCAGCACCTGTTTCGAGCACTGGAAAACCGCCCGTCAACCTTAATTGGGCCGGGAAGCGGCCGCTAAATTGGCCATCTCTGGGAAGGTCTCCCAAGTGGGCGCCCTGACAGTCAGTGTGGGACTGCGAACTGGAAATGGTCCTCTATTATTTTTCACCCTATGGGGGCAGGGATTGCCAAGTCCTTGCAAGCATTAAGTGGATTATGAGAACTCCTGTCTAAAGTATACAGAGATCTTCCACTCCCTGGTCGTGCACAAGCAATGGTACTGAATGAAGAGCACAAACCAATGAGGTACATTCTTACAAGTATGTGCAGTGGTTATGTTACTGGTCTAATAATCCAGAACTGAGAATGTGAGTTCAACCTTTGCCAAGGCAGTTTGGAAAACTCTGGTGTACGTAAAATAAAACCATCACATTATCATAAAAGCCCATTTGGTTCATTAATGCCCTTTCAGAAGGAAATCTGATATCTGGACTCCAGGGGTTAAAGTACATTGAAAGATTGCAGAAATCATGTGTTGTATTCTCCAGAATTAGACGGTGAAGGGGCGATTTGATCGAAATTTTCAAGATATTTAGGGGAACGGATAGGGTGGATAGAGAGAAAATATTCTGCTGGTTGGGAGTCTAGGATCAGGAGGCAGAATCTAAAAGTTAAAGGAGTGAAATGAGGACTCACAAAGCGTGGTAGAAATTTGGAACTCTCTTCCCCAAATGGTGACTGATGTTGCATCAATTGTTAATTTTTAAATCTGAGTTTGACAGTGTGCTGTTATCCAAAAGTATTAAGAAATATGAGTCAAAGATGGCTATATGGTGTGAGGCAATCTACATTTTTAAATTTAATTTGCATGTTTTGAGGCAGCCCATGCCTCAAAATAAAAACTGAACTGAAAATGAAACTGAAAGGGAAGGAGAAAATGAAGCTGGGCTTTCCAGTCTCTAAGGAAATCAGGAGCGAGCTGAGGTTGGGAAATGGAAACTAAATCTTGTCGCAAGATATAAAAGGACACAGATAAGCCCAAGGTGTGGAATAGTAGTTGTTGAGTCCACTGGAGCAGAACAAACAAGCTGAAGAAGACACAAGAAGAGGCTAGATCCAGAAGTTGGGAATAAGCAAAGAGAATAAGTTGCTACCACTGTTCTTGTTACTTAAAGATTACATTGGTGGGTCTACGCTATCCAGTTGAGCAGCTTCTGCAGACATTTGCCATTTCTGGTGAAGACGGTGCCTGTGGAACTTGGGTTGGTTGTGCACTGCTGTCAGCTGGGGATCAGACTAGTATAGTATGAGGGCCTGGCACATATAGGGTTAACATGGAACTGGGCATAGTACCGCATGCACAATGTTGTAAGAGAATACAAAACCTGAATCGAGGGGTCAGTCTAGTGTTGGACAGAGCTGTGTGTACAAACAAGCACGGAGACAGCTCCCAGCTTGAACCCTTTACTATATATGTGTACATAGTTCTTGTAGTTAATAAATATATAGTTAACTTACTTAAGACTACTAAGACTGCATTAAGACCTACCGAACAGTATCAAACACCCTATAACAACTAGCTCCCAAAGGAGAGCTGAAATTCTTCCTGAGTTTGAAAGACTTTGTGACTAAGCGTGATCACTAAAGTCTGGGTGGATTGCTGAGCTAATTTATAAGCTCTATCTTAGTTGTATCTGTCATTTACTGTGCAATTTATACTTTATATTCAACCACAATTTGTCTGTTAATTCATGTTTAATTCATGTTAATTCTGGAAGTTAAAGTATATGATGGATAGTATTTAATGTTTGCTTTGTTGAATCTTCTATAGTAAAAAAATTTCTGTTTTAAACTGAGAATCTTATATCTTCATTCTCTTAGTACAGTAAAATTTCTGTTATCCAGCAATGTACCAGCCAGCCTGCTCTAGGAACCGGAATTGCTATGTCAAGTCTGTTTTTTAACTTGAGATGTTTCTTATCTCTTAGAAGCTGGCACTAATGCTTGCTGTTAAGTGGTTATGTTCACTGCTCCCCGTCAATCCTACTCTCACACATCCACTAATAATTGGTAAACTCATGGGTATACATTATCAGCGACGGGCCTTCAATCCAGCCTCAGCCTCCCACTGTTCCGCAACACCACATTCCCTCAGCACCGCTCACTCATTTTGCTTGCTCGCACATCTCTCTAGCGACACCTCAATACCAACATCACCACGAGGTCACCAATTCACTCATTGATTGGGTGATATCAGGAGCTGCCTGATTGGATAAAAATACGGAACTCATTTTACAGCTTAGTTAACCAGCGTTTTTGATTAACTGGCACCTCCCTTCTGCAGAACATGCCAGATAACCAAAATTTTACTGTAAATAATTGGGGTTTTGTAACTTTTCTACCTAAAAAGAAGTTAATGGTCTCTACTGAGATCGTAACAATGGAATTAGGTTGCAGGTCAGCCATGATTTCATTGAATGGCGGAACAGAGTCAAGTGGATGAATGGTCTACTCTGGTTCCTACATTCCTATGTTTTGTCAGAATAGCTCAGTTCTATGCTCTCTTAACAGGTCCATCGAGAGAACTGTTACATGCTTTCATAATATATTATTTCTATTGACAACCTGACACACCTCCAGAAGTTATGGCAATTTAATAGAGAATTTAATTTTGAATATAGCTAACTCAGCATTTAATGGAAGAAGCTGAAGCACTGGCTGCTCTTTCCAGAAAAGGGAGGTGACCTAATAGAGTTCTTTAAACTTTAGGGAACAAATTAAAAGGTTGTTTCCACACGTGGGGCAGACTAAAACCAGGGAACATAAATATAAAGTAGTCACTTATAAATCCAACGGAGAATTCAGGAGAAACTTCTTTGCCAGAGAATGTGAACTCACTACCACAAGGAATAGTGAGGCAACCAACAAGGATACAGTTACGGGAAAGTTAGATAAACACATGTGGGAGAAAGAAATAGAGGATATGTTGATGGGGTGTGTGAAAATGGATTTTTTTTCAATATCTTTGGGAATATGGTGGTATTCTGTAAAGAAGGTTGTGAGGGAGTGTGTGTGTGTGTGTGTAATTAACCTGGGGGAGGTTAGTAAAGACAGTTTGTCTGTGGGAGCAGAGAAATGAAAGGTAAAGGTGCTAGATGCATGCATTTGTAATGAGAGGCTATGGCAAAGTTGAATGTATGAATAAATAGGTTGGGTTTGAAATTTGCATTAGGTGATAGGTAAGGACTTGACTTCTCAGCTGTTAAATTTCAAAATAAGTTTAGAAGTGACAAGGGATTTTTACAACTTACAAAGGTTTCATAAGTAAGGTTATTACAAGGGAAGGTTATTACTTTTCATTTTACTGCAGAGTAGAGGCAATAGGAAAACATGAAAGATTTTTATGTTTTGGAAAAAAAAAGAGGTGCTTTAAACAATGGAGTCGAAGATCAAAGGGGAAAAGGATATTTAAGGAAAGATGTTTAGTTGAGTTGTGTTGGCTGAGTGGGGGAGATGTCCTGAGACCAGCTCTGTGCTGAGAAAAGTTGTGAACTTGAAGCAGCCACCCAGTTTCAAGCCAGAGAAGTCTTTGTTTTCAGAAAGCAGTCTGTTTCTGAACTTCCTTTGGTTCCACAACAGAGTGAAGGAGAGTGAGAAGTTGTATGGTTCTCTTTACCAAAGTGAAAGCAGTTTTTTCTTTGGGTAATATTACTGGATTTTTATGGTTAAAATCTATAAGGGAGCTGTTGTCAAGTAGTTTACTTGAGTGTTCTGACCAAGTAGTTTTTTTGGGGGAATGTTTTGTCAGACTGTCTAACGTGTAATATTAATCTTGTCTGCATAAATTGTTTTCTTCTTGTTAATAAAATCTTTTAATTTTAAAACCCAAAAGTGTTACTGGGATTCTATGCTGCTGGAATTAGTCATTTTCCCCTTGCTTTCAAAATACAAAAGTAAAGTTGTGGTCAGTAAGACAAGTTTCCCTCTGGGATTTGGCCTACTCAGGTGAATAACATTGGCTGTGGTCATAACAAATTTGGGGGCTCTTTGCGGGATATTAACATTCCTTGATTGGTTTGGAGTTTGAGAATCCAAAGGATATATGTACAAGGAGAATACTGACTCAGGAGTTTAGTGTAGAGGGATTTTAAAGTGGCTTTGGCAGTTGCTACGGGTTTCTGGGAGTGGGAGATGACTATAGAGTATTTGAAATCTCTGACTGGAACTCAGCTGAGAGAGTTAGCAGATAAAGTACAAGTGGAAATAAAACCAGAATTCCATAAGGCTGGTATGGTTAAAGTACTTGCCCAGCATTTAAAGTTGGAAGAGAGACCTGAAACCAGTGTGTCACAGCTGGAGGTAATAAGGCTCCAGTTGCAAGTGAAGCAGCTTGATATAGGAAGAGAGATAGGGAAAGGCAAAAGCTTGAACTGAAGGAAAGAAGGATGAAAAAATTGAATTGGAAGAAAAAGAAACAGAAAGAGGAATGAGAGAAAAAAAACAAGTTAGAAAGAAAGGAGGAAGAAAAAGAAAGGAATAGATTAAGAGAAATCAAAATGAAAAAAAGCTTCAATGGGAAAAAGAGAGCGAGAAAAAGAGAAAGGGTGAAAGACATGGAAATGTAAAAGCTTGAGCTAGAGTATCAGAGAGAGAAGGAGCTTAGACTATATACCCTAGCTAGGGAAAAACTTAAAATAAAGGATGAAGGGAGAGATAGTGATTCAGATGATAACTTTGATTCCTTTAAGGAATTTTATTTAACTAAAGATAGCTATGAAATTGAATTGGCCAAGAGATCCTTGGATTACAACGTTGGAGTATTTTGTCAGGTGCAGCACAAATGTGTATTCTAACTTATCAAAGGAACAATCTATAGACAGCGAGGTAGTAAAACAAGCCAGCTAGGGAACATTTAAAGATATCACAGCAAGTAATGAGGTTAAATGCAGATAAAAGGGCAAAGGCAAAGGTATTGTGGCTGGAGAAAAAGTGTTAGTATTGTTGCCAGTGTCAGTCAAACGGCTAAAGGCAAGGTTTAGTGGACCTTACCAGATCAAAAAGAGACTGGGTGAGGTAAAGCAGGTGGTGAATACCCCAGGTGGAGAAATCAGTGAGCAATTGTGCCAAGTTAACATGCTAAAAAGGTACTTCAACAAACAGGATACACAGAAGGAGATGCTGGTAGTGGTAGGTAAGGAGGTGGAAACAGAAATGAAATATTCTGAAATCGACCTTCCTCTGATTAAAGGAAATACTTAAGAATCTAAATGTGATATTAAGTTACCTTCCAGGAAACAGTCGAAGTGATTTACAAGAGCTGTTGCAGTCACACAAAGCAGGTTGTGGTAATAGACCAGGGGAAAACAAACCTGGCTTTGCATGAAGCTGATACAGGGGATTCAGTTTCAGTAAGGCAATACCCATATCGATTAAATCCAGTTAAATTGGCTCAAGTGCAGAAAAAAAATTGAATTTATGCTTGAAAATGACATCATAGAGTCCAGTCGCAGTAATTGGAGTTCTCCCATTGTAATTGTGATCCATCCAGTTTTGGCACCAAGACTAAATATTGATTACCACAAAGTAAACACAGTAACAAAGGCAGATTCAAACCCCATTCCATGGTTGGAAGATTGCCTCAATGGAGTGGGACAGTCAGCATTTATCACAAAAATTGATTTGTTGCGAGGATACTGGCAAGTACCCTTATCAGAAAGAGCAAAAGAGATATCAGCTTTTGTGATGCCAAGTGGTTTATATCAAGGCAAATTAATGCTGTTTGGTCTGAAAAGTGCACCAGCAACATTTCAGAGACTAACAAACAAAGTGATTGAAGGACTGAGCAATTTTGTTTTTTATATGGATGACTTAGTTATATCCAGTCAAACCAGGGAGGAGCATCCATGACATTTAAAGGAATTGTTTGACCGACGACAGAAAGCCAATTTGGTGATAAATTTGGCCGAAAATGTACTTGTTAAAGTGGAAGTTACATATTTAGGCCACACGGTTGGACATGGTCAAGCGGTCCCACGAGCTGCGAAAGTAAAAGCTACTGCAGAGCTCCCAGTGCCCACAACAAAACAGGAAGTTTTGAGATTTCTGGGCATGAGTGGATTTTATCATGAATTTGTGCCAAATTTCAGCAGTGTAGTTGCTCCGCCAGCTGGATTATTAAAAAGGAACAGGAGATTCCAATGGACACAGGAGTGTCAGACTGCATCTGACAGCTTGAAAGCTGTACTAACCACTACACCAGTCCTAGCAGCACCTGATCATTCAAAGCAGTTTTAAATGACAGTTGACGCCAGTGATGTGGGCGCTGATGCTGTGCTGCTGCAGGGAGATGAACAGGGACTTGAGAAGGCCAGTGGGCTATTCCTCACAGAATGTGCAATCAGAAAAAAATAGTCAGCTGTAGAAAAAGAGGCTTTAAATTTGGTTTTAGCACTGTAGCATTTTGAAGTGTATTCTGCAAACAATTCTTCGGAGACAGTTGTATAAATGGATCACAATCCTTTGAAGTTTCTGGAAAGGTTTTGAGATAAAAACACCAGGCTGTTCCAGTGTAGCTTGTTATTGCAACCACTCTATGTAAAAATCATACCTGTGACTGGACGAGAGAATTTAATTGCAGATGCATTGTCAGGACTTTAAAATTCATAAGGACTTGGTTATTGGGAATTGAGAACAGACCAGAATGAACTTCATTCTTTACAAAAGAATTGTATATGTTTTCATGGTTGATGCATTTACACCATGGTAACTGTTTTTGATAAGTGTAAGTTGAGAAAATGAAAACGTTTTTTTGAAATATGACGTATCACTTTTTTCTGTTGAGGGAGATGTGAAGGTGGATGTTATTTTTTTTAATATTTTTGGGAATATGGTGGTATTCTGTAAAGAAGGCTGTGAGAGTACGGGTGTAATTAAACTGGGTGAGGTTAGTAAAGACAGTTTGTCTGTGGGAGCAGAGAAATGAAAGGTAAAGGTGATAGATCCATGCATTTGTAATGAGAGGCTATGGTGAAGTTGAATGTATGAGTAAATAGGTTGGGTTTGAAATTTGCATTAGGTGATAGGTAAGGACTTGACTTCTCAGCTGTTAAATTTCAATTGGAGTTTAGAAGTGACAAGGGGCTTTGACAACTTACAAAGGTTTCATAGATAAACAAAAGACGTTTATTAAATGTTTGTTTTACCTGAAAGTGGGGGCAATAGGAAGACTTGAAAGATTTTTATATTTTGGAAAAATTGAGTTCAAAGAGGTACTTAGAACAATGGAATCCAAGATCAAAGGGGAAGAAAGGATATTTAAGTTTTGTTGTTTTTTGGTGGCTGTGTGGGGCAGATGTCCTGGACCAGCTCTGTGCTGAGACAAGGTGTGAATTTGAAGCAGTCGTCCAGTTTCAAGCCAGAAAAGTCTTTGTTTTCAGAAAGCAATTCCTACGGTAGAG